>NC_058081.1:270759412-271059412 GCF_014858855.1 Bufo gargarizans | reverse complement strand
AAGTCATGCAGCAGTCTCTTCTGCTTATTGATGACTCTGTTAGCAGGGTTTCCCAGGGCCATCCACCTATCCCTGCCCCAGAAGTGGAAGAGATTGAGTGCACTGATGCCCAACCACTTATCTTTCAAGATGAGTACATGGGAGGACCATCGCAGCACGTCTCGGATGATGACGAAACACAGGTGCCAACTGCTGGGGCTTTCGAAAGTGTGCAGACCGATAAGGAGGGCAGGGGTGAAGACTGGTTGGAAGATGATGTGGCGGACGATGAGTTCCACAAACCCACATGGAATCAAGGTCATGCGAGTGACCTATGTAGTTCAGAGGAAGAGGCGATGGTTGCACAGAGCCACCAGCACAGTAGAAGAGGGAGCAGGGTGCAAAAGCGGAGCGGCCATCCTCTAGACAGTATGCCTGCTACTCCCCACCGCAGCATGGGACCGAGCACACCAAAGCCAGCTTCAAGGAGTTTCCTGGCATGGCAGTTCTTCAATGTGCTGACGACAAGACACGAGTGATTTGCACGCTGTGCAATCAGAGCTTGAAGCGAGGCATAAACGTTTTCAACCTGAGCTCAACCTGCATGACCAGGCATTTAAGTGCAAAGCACGAGCTGCAGTGGAGTAGACACCGCAAAAACCAGCTTCCTCCTGCTTCCTCTTTTGCTGCAGTCTCGGCCTCTTCATCCACCTCTGGAGTGACAGTGCCACCTGCCACCCTGCAAACAGGGATCTTCCAGTAACACCACCACCTGGGTAACCAAGCATCTCCATAATGTCCCATGGAAGCATTCAGCTCTCCATCTCCCAAACACTGGAGAGGAAGAGGAAGTACCCCCTACCCACTCGCGATCCCTAGCCCTGAATGCCAGCATTTCTAAATTACTGGCCTTTGAAATGCTCTCATTCTGTCTGGTGGAGACGGAAAGTTTTAAAAGCCTTATGGCGGTGGCTGTCCCATAGTACGTCGTGCCCAGCCGCCACTACTTTTACAGGCAAGCCATCCCTTCCGTGCACAACCAAGTAGTGCCAATGAGTGGTTTGTGCCAGTCAGCCTCAAGCCAGGCCTGGTGGTGTGCGATAATGGGCGAAATCTCGTAGCAGCTCTAGGTTTGACGCACATCCCTTGCCTGGCGCATGTTCTGAATTTGGTGGTGCAGAGATTCCTTAAAAATTTCCCCGATATGTCAGAACTGCTGCATAAAGTGCGGTCCATATGTGCACGCTTTCGACGTGCTCACACTGCTGCTGCTCGCCTGCCAGAGCTGCAGCGTAACTTCGGCTTTCCTGCTCACCGCCTTATATGCAACGTGCCCACAAGGTGAAACTCCACCTTGCACATGCTGGCCAGACTGTAGGAGCACCAGCAACTGCTATACCTATTAGACCATAAAAAAAATATAAAAAAATTGTCAGTTACATTTTCTGGTGATATTCACCAAATTTTGGGTGTGATGTACCACTGCTATACCTAGTAGACCGTTAAAAAGAAAAAAATTGTCAGTTACAATTTCTGGTGAAATTCACAAATTTTTGGGTGTAATATACCCCTCCTCTACCTAGTTGACAGCTTAATACATTTCAATAATCTTTCTTTTACATTTTCGGGTGACAATAAACAATTTTTTTCTGTCATAGACCCCTGTTCTACCAAGTAGACAGGTTAATACATTTCTGTAATTTTTTTGTTACATTCTTGGGTTGGCATTATACAATTTTAGACGTGAATAAATCCCTGCTCTGCATAGGTGACAGGGAATAAAATTTCTGAAATTCTTTTTAATTGCTACACGCCACCTCCTTTGATTCAATGCTTAAACTTTAACAAGCTGTACCACATTTGAGCTTCAATAATTTGTCCCATATTTCCGCTTTACTCATTTGACCAACATTTGCGCTTCAATACTTTGTCCCACATTTCCGTTTTAATCTTTTGGACAACATTTGCACTTCAAAACTTCCTTTGATTCAATGCTTAAACTTTAACAAGCTGTACCACATTTGTGCTTCAATAATTTGTCCCACATTTGCGCCTCAATAACTCTTCCCATATTTCCGTTCGATCCCCCAAATTTTTTATAAATTTATCTCCCTTAAATTTGGTCTCTTTTTCTCACGCTCCTTCTCCAGCGTTGAACCCTGATTCGCCGATAACTGTGATCAACATGATAGGCTCAGAAAAGAATATCGAAAGTTGATAGAGAAGATATCCAAATGGATGGTGGATGTCACTGGGGGACCTCTACATAGGTGACAGGAACATAAATTAAAAAGAATCAATTACATTGTCAGGTGACATTTTTCAAATTTTGCCGGATAGAAACCCCTGCTCTGCATAGTTGACAGGGAATAAAATTTAAGAAATTCTTAATTAATGTATGCGCGACAAATCCTTTCATTTAATGCTTAAACTTTAAAACGTTGTCCCACTTTTATGCTTTGTCAGAACTATTGGGTATGAATAAAGTCCATAAGTATAAGGCCTATATAAGAGTATGGACATGAGCCTAAGGGACAACCATTTTGTCTTATTTTAAAAGGCAGGGTGAGATTTTTTTTTTACTCTGAAATTGCTAACCTAAGGTTTACGATATATACCAAAGTGTTTACCTAAGTCTGTTTTTGTGAGAAGGAGATGTCCCAAGGTCTAATGAAATGTATTTGCCTAGATAAGACAATGTATTAGAAAGATGCCGAGTTCTGATGATTTTCAATGAATAGAAAGAATCTAATCTTTCTTTGTGGTTTTTAAATTAATCAATGTAGGAGTAGATTGATTTTATATTATCAATTTTAATAGGCGTACCGAATATATAGTATATATATATATAAGAGTATGGTCCTTATAGCTATATTCAGTATTAAGAGTAGAAACGAGGTACAAATTCCTCTGTCATTTTTAGAATCTCTCTCAGTGTAACACACAAATTAATTATTTCTTTCCTTGAGATTTTCTTGAATGGAGAAATGTGGACACAGGTGATCATGAACAAACCCTGTCGCTTCCAAGAACAATGAATTGAGATAGCCCTGTTTATCTTGATTTAATTAGGTCTGGTCAAAAGATTTAAGGATAAACAAGGTGGTTGACGAAGTATAAAAGCCATTGTCTATTCAAGATCTTCTCAAGGTTTTGTCTGAAACCTTAGATAACATTTATTGCTAGTATATTATATAAGAGAAATAAGCGAGTGGTTCAATTTTTTTGTATGGAATACTAGTGCCATCTAGTGTTAGGGTAAAATACTAGAGGGAGGTTA
Organism: Bufo gargarizans; assembly: GCF_014858855.1. Taxonomy (NCBI): domain Eukaryota; kingdom Metazoa; phylum Chordata; class Amphibia; order Anura; family Bufonidae; genus Bufo; species Bufo gargarizans. Next base: position 271,056,153 of record NC_058081.1, on the reverse strand, counting down.
TATTGATTATAAAGTGAGGTCACTAGTTAATGATAAAACTTGGCCAAGCCCTTTCTAAGATAGGATAAAAAGATGGTATGGGCTGACAGAAAGGATTGATCTCTAGAGCTCCCTAGCTCTCCCTCTGAACATCATCAAAAGACCAGATCCAACCCTGACCACCTTTTCAGTCATTGGAGGCAGCCATCTTAGAACCATTGAAACTGATTTCTGCTAGCTTACATTTTAGTATAGTATAACCTTACCTATATTTTATAGGATAATTAATTAATATAATACATATTTATATATATATATTCAATTAACCATACTTTGTGTATAGTATCTGTTTTGGAATAAGATTGGGGTGTACCTGCAGCATCATCCTGAAAATTAATCCAATACAGGGAGATTGAAAATATACTAGTGAAAACACGGTATTATCTCCAAGGAACTGAATTCAGTTCTAGACCAGTATGGTTGATAATATATATATATTTATATAGATAAAAGATAAACCAGATTTGGGTTTAATCGGACATTTGTCGGCTGAGAGAAATCAAGTATTAAATTGATTTTAAATATAATTGAGGGGTATTATTATAAGAAGGCATAATTGTGTATATATATGTTCTCAATTATTTTTGTCTTTATCACTATTTTGCATATCATTGATTGAATTTTATTACCGCCAATTTTATTATATATATTATTTTGCACTATAAATTGTATTAATAAATTACATATATATTTTGTCTGTAACCGGGTTTTGTCTTCAATTCAACGCAGATCACGAGCTTGTTTTAGCTTGATGTTTATGGTAATAAATTTGAATCTCCTTTATTACAGATTTTAATTTATTCACATAAATAATATAGACTGTCAATCGGAGACAGCATAAATATTCCGACAGCTTTAATACTTTATCCCATATTTCCGCTCTATAATTTTAAATTTGAAAAAATGTATTCTATCTTGGATGTGGCCTCTCTTTCTCATGCTCCCTCTCTGGCCTGGAACCCTGATTCCCCACCACCCGTGATCACCATGGTAGGCGCATCAAAGAACATTGAAAGTTGATAGAGCAGATATCAAATTGGATTGTGAACATCACGGGGATGTGCGACATGGTGGGACAGTAAGTATGCACACGCCTACACGAACTGACTGACAGGGGTCAGCCTCTGCAACTTCTGGGTCTCCAAATTGGGCACATGGCCTAAGCTTGCCCTGTACCCCTTGGAGGTGCTGGCCTGCCCTGCAGCCAGTGTATTGTCTGAACGTGTGTTTAGCACGACTGGAGGGGGTTATCACAGGTTATAATTCCCAATGTTTTGGGGTGTACACTAATAAAAAAAAAATAATAATAATATTTAAAACCAAAAAGCAGTGTAGGCTACCTCCTCCTCCACCACCGCTTCCACCTACACTGCCACATCCACCGCCTCCTCAACCTCCTACTCTATATGGACCTCGTCCTCCTAGATCAAGATTATTTTTTTTTTTTTTTGCGTATTTTATGTTATTTATTTTACTTATTTATGTAAGTCATTTCCCTATCCACAGTTGTTTGCAGAGCACTTGCCATGCGCTTAACCACATTTTGATGCCATTTGCATGCCTCTAGCCCTTTCCATTACATTTTTACAGCCATTTTAGTGCTCAAAAGTTCGGGTCCACATTGACTTCAATGGGGTTCGGGGTCAGGTTCGGGTCAAGTTCGGGTCCCGAATTCAAACTTTTTTGTGAAGTTTGGCCGAACCCATCGAACCCGAACATCTAAGTGTCCGCTCAACTCTACTACTTGGTATAGCAGTGGTATATCACACCTAAAATGTGGTGAATTTCACCCTAAAATTTAACAGATAAATTAGTGAATTTGTTTTTTACCTGTCTATTTTGTATTATGTATAGCAGTAGTAACTCACAACCAAAAATTTGTGAATTTCACGCGGAAATGTAACAGACAAATTTGTGATTTTTTTTTACCTACTATGTAAAGCAGTGGTATCTCACACCCAAAAATTGCTGAATTTAACCCTAAAATATAACAGACAAATTAGTGAAATGATAAAATAAAATACGTACAAATAAAAAAAAATTCATTTATTAGGTGGAGGTCCATATGGAGTAGGAGTTTGAGGAGGCGGTGGACGTAGAGGTGTAGGTGGAAGCAGCGGTGGAGGAGGATGAGGTAGCCAACACTGGTTTCATTTTTATTGTTTTTAATTAGGGTACACTCCAAAAGAGAAATAGCCAAAATACAAGAATGAGCAATTGCGCTATAGTATAACCATGGCTGGTTAAGGTCGGTATACATGTCTATTCTGCACAAGGTACAGACAAGTCCTGTGGGATCCATGCCTGGTTCATTTTAATGAACATGAGCTTGTTCACATTGGCTGTGGACAGGCGGCTGCGCTTGTCTGTGATAACGCCCCCTGCCATGCTAAACATAAGTTCAGATAATACACTGGCTGCAGGGCAAGCCAGCACTTCCAAGGCGTAAAGGGCAAGCTCAGGCCATGTGCTAAATTTGGAGACCCAGAAGTTGAAGGGGGCAGACCCGTCATTCAGTACATGTAGGCTTGTGCACAAATACTGCTCCACCATGTTGGTAAAAAGCTGCCTCCTGCTAAGATGTTCCATATCAGCTGGTTGTTGTGGCTTGCTAAAAAAGCTTTTCCACATTTCGGACATGCTAACCCTGCCTTATGAGGTGCTGGCGGTGCCCCAGCTGCGTTGGCGACCTTTTCCTCCTCCTCTGCCTTCGCCTTGTGCTTCCACTGTGCCCTCGCTGTCAGGTAGGAATGTAATCAGCAGCGAATCTAGCAGCATGAGCTTGTACTGGCGCATCTTATGATCACGCTCCAGTGACAAAATTAAGGATGGTACGTCGTCCTTGTAACGGGAATCCAGCAGCATGGCTACCCATTAATCAGCACAAGTTAGAATGTGGGCAACTCGGCAGTCGTTGCAGAAACACTGCAGCATGTAATCGCTCATGTGTGCCAGGCTGCCCAGAGGCAATGAAAAGCTGTCCTCTGTGGGAGGTGTATCGTCTGTGTCCTCTGTATCCCCCCCAGACACGCACCAGTGATGGCCATGAGCTTGTCTGGGTGCCACCCTGCTGTGAACAAGGTTCCTCCTTATCCATCTCCTCCTCCTCATCCTCCACCTCGTCATACTCCAGAACTGTGCCCTGGCTCTTCCATCATCGCCAGAAGCATTTTTTCAAGGAGGCATAGAAGTGGGATAGTAACGCTGATAACGGCGTTATCGGCACTGGCCATGTTGGTGGAGTACTCGAAACAGCGCAGGTACACAAGTCTCGCATGGAGGCCCAGTCATTGGTGGTGAAGTGGTGCTGTTCCACAGAGTAAAAGACATCTTCCTCATATGGACAGGGACGGACGCGGGTCTACAGGAGTTTCATGATTACCTTAACAGCGTCCATACGCAATTGAAGTTTACTAGAGTGGACTCGACACACTCTTTACAATTTCTAGACACATTAATATATGTGACTGAGAGGGGTCTTCAAACAGACATCTTTGTAAAGCCAACAGCCGAAATAATATGTTGCGTTTTGACAGTGCCCATCCTAAAAATATGTTGAGTTCTCTCCCATATAGCCAACTTCTTAGGGTGAGACGTATCATCTCAGATGAAGACATTGTAGATAATAGACTACAGACAATGAGTTCTAAATTTATAGCCAGGCAATACCCAAGAAAGTTGATCAAGAGACATCTTGACAAAGTTAGGCAGCAGACACGGACACATCTGTTGACTACGACCAGAACAAAAACTGAGAATAGGAGGTTACCTTTTGTGTCCATGCATTCAGTTCTAAGCAAACAAATAGCGGGTACGCTCAGACGTAATTGGCAGATCCTAACATGCTCTTTTCCAGACATTGTGGAGTTTTAGACACCACCGCTTATGTCCTATAGGAGGTCCAAAAATCTGGGGGATGAGTTAGTACACACTTTTCTGCAGAGGCCTGACACGTCGCGCATCTCCAGAAAGGGTTGCTATCCCTGCCTCAATTGCTGCAACTGCAATAATGTACTGAAGGGACAAATTTTCTTCCATCCTCACACTGGAAAGAAATATGAGATAAAGGGTTTTTACACATGTTCCTCTGATTATGTGATCTACACATTGCAGTGCCCATGTGGTCTCATCTATGTGGGTGAGACCACTCAGGCCTGCAAACTGAGGATTAACCAGCACAGGTACTCCATCCGGAAATTATTTACAAAGATGGAGAATCCGTCTGAAAATTTGGAAGGTGAACTCCCGGTCCCAGAACACTTTTATAGATGCAGACACAATGTTGCGCAATTGAGGTTAAGAGTCATTGATGGCGTTCCCTTACCACAGAGAGGTGGCGATCGGGAACGATTATTGAAACGACTGGAACTCAGATGGATCTTTGAACTGGACACTATTGAGCCAAAGGGGCTCAATCAGGAGTTCAAAGTGGGCTCCCTCTTTTAAGTCGCCAAGTAGGATGTGAAATTGGGGTTTATTTATTTTACATACATTAAGTGGAAGTACCCGATATTGTATTGAGATTATTAATACATTTTCTTTTTCTCTCTCTTTGTTTATCACTCACAGATAAGGCTGCCATGTGAGATTTGGGCGAAGGATGGACCAAGGTGTTTTGGAAACAGTGACCCAGGAACCGACTAGCAGGATAATTACATTATCATACTATTTGTATGTCAGGTTTGGATTCCATAGACTGGATATACGCTGCGGATGTGGACTACATATATAATGGGCGAATTTGCCAATCCCTGACCATTTACCTGGGGAGCTGCTCCATATATGCGGATTACATTGAGGTTTAATGGCACGGGGTGTTGTTCATACAAAGTATGATAAGACTACTTTATATTCACAGGAGACAATGGGGATAAGCGTGGTAGGGGTCTTCTACTCAGTAGTTGGGCCCAGACCAGGCAAGGGCTGACATCTGTGGCCTCCCTTTGACTGAGGGCGGCGATGGTTGTGGCCCTAGTATTCCCAGTCCAAGTTTATTTTTCATCATTGCTTTGGTATGTCACACCGATACATCCCCCAGGTATTTACTTGTGGGGAGTATGAGGTTGGCTACCTAATACCGTGAAATACACGGGATTCCACCCCATATGCCACTTTGGAATTATCCCTCTTGAAAACATATTATCGCCATGTTTGCATTCTTGGAGCAGCCCCTAGTCTTTATAAAAGGGTTCCTTTTAAGATCATCATATGGTGCTACACATTCCGCTATACGTATACCCAGTGGGGAACTGAACCGTAATGCTGATAAGATTGAGTTCTTTTAGACACCCTGCAGGGAATGGTTCCTTCGTCGCTGTTGAGTGAAATTATATTTTGATTAATTGATACTACCAGTCTGGCATTGTACCCGTGGTGATCGGCGTCCGAACATTGAGATATACGCATCCGAATTAGCATTAGTCAAAGAGGTCCACACAGTACAATACATTATTTTTGCAGGACCTGTGGTTACCATGACAGTGACCGGACACTTAGTTGCGTCACTTGTCATGAGACCAATAGGGGCGTTACTGATTATGTGACCGCCGAGCCGGGCATGTGATGCATATGAATTTCGTTTGGATACTCGCGCAGCCGCAGTTACATGCGGAAGATGCCGAACACCACGGACTCATGACAGAATGGGAGCCTTCGCACGAACACTTGGTATGCCTTATATTATTATACGCTGTGGTTGCTAATGTGAATTGATTATGGACATTGGATTATATGATTGTCTGTACCTGTGAGGGGGAAGGTCTGTTGTTTGGAGCACACCCTCTAATTGATTGGTATGGATATGTACCCTTATAAAATGTAGTGTGAGTCACTTGTAAACTTTTATGTAGCTTGATAAAGACTGTATTGTCGAAACGTTGCTGCTGTGATTTTGGTGCAATAAAGAACACTGAACAAGGAAGCTATTAGAGTGCCGTGACCTTCTTCTTCTCTTCATGGTAATTTTGGGGGTCTCTGAGGCCGAGACCTGACGCCACGAGCCCCGCTGCAAAACTTTTGAGTTGACCCAAGTAAGTGGTGCTGTCCTACCACCTATTTTTTCTGTTCCACAGAGTAACTCACCCGTGTGTGCTGCAGCTGAAACTCCACTATCGCCTGCTGCTGCTCACACAGTCTGGCCAGCATGTGCAAGGTGGAGTTTCACCTTGTGGACACGTTGCATATGAGGCGGTGAGCGGGAAGGCCGAAGTTACCCTGCAGTGCTGACAGGCGAGCAGCAGCAGGGTGAGAACGCCGAAAGCGCACACAGACGGCCCGCACTTTATGCAGCAGCTCTGACATATCGGGGTAATTTTTAAGGAATCTCTGCACCACCAAATTCAGCACATCCGCCAGGCAAGGGATGTGAGTCCCAGAGTCCTATGAGATTTTGCCCATTATAGCACACCACCAGGGCCGGGCTTGAGGCTCACTGGCACAAACCACTCATCGGTCTGTTGTTCAAGGCCTGTCCACAGCTCCTGCGCAGTGTGGGGTTTGTCCCCCAAACAGATACATTTTAAAACTGCCTGCTGTCATTTACCCCTGGCTGTGCTGAAGTTGGTGGTGAAGGTGTTACTCTGACCTAATGAGGATCCGGTAGAGGATGAGGAAGCAGAGTAGGAGCGGGAAGCAACAGGAGGCAAACTGAAGCGCCCTGCAATCCTCGGTGGTGGAAGGACCTGCTCCAAACTGCTATCCGCCTCAGGCCCAGCCGCCACTGAATTTACCCAGTTTTCTGTTATGGAGATATAATGCCCCTGACCGTGCTTACTGGTCCACGTATCCGTAGTGAGGTGCACCTTGCAACAGATGGCGTTGCGCAGTGGACACCTGATTTTGTCCCCCACTTGGTTGTACAGGGAAGGGATGGCTCGCCTGGAAATGTAGTGGCGGCTGAGCACGACGTACTGTGGAACAGCAACCGTCATAATGCCTTTAAAACTCTCCATCTTTACCAGATGGAATAACAGCATTTCAAAGGCCAGTAATTTAGAAATGCTGGCATTCAGGGCCAGGGATCGTGGGTGGGTAGGGGGCTACTTCCTCTTCCTCTCCACTGTTTGGGAGATAGAGAGCTGAACGCTTCCGTGGGACATTGTGGAGATTCTTGGTGACCCAGGTGGTGGTGTTGCTGACAGATCCTCTGTTTGCAGGATGGCAGGTGGCACTGTCACTCCAGAGGTGAATGACGAGTCCGACACTGTAGCAGAAGAGGAAGCAGGAGGAGCCAAAGACCTTTCTTGGTTTTTGAGGTGTCTACTCCACTGCAGCTCGTGCTTTGCACTTAAATGCTTGGTCATGCAGGTTGTGCTCAGGTTGAGAACGTTTATGCCTCGCTTCAGGCTCTGATTGCACAGCGTGCAAACCACTCTTGTCTTGTCGTCAGCACATTGTCTGAAGAACTGCCACGCCAAAGAACTCCTTGGAGCTGGCTTTGGTGAGCTCGGTCCCTTGCTGCGGTGGGCAGTAGCAGGCGTACTGTCTAGGGGACGGCCGCTCCACTTTTGCACCCTGCTCCCTCTTCTGCTGTGCTGGTGGCTCTGTGCTACCACCGCCTCTTCCTCCGAACTACTCAGGTCACTCGCCTGACCTTGATTCCATGTGGGGTCGAGGACCTCATCGTCTTCCACATCATCTTCTACCCAGTCTTCATCCCTGCCCTCCTTGTCAGTCTGCACACTGCAGAAAGTCACAGCAGTTGGCACCTGTGTTTCGTCATCATCCGAGACGTGCTGCGGTGGTCCTCCAATGTACTCATCCATAAGTGGTTGGGCATTGGTGCACTCAATCTCTTCCACTTCTGGGGCAGGGCTATGTGGATGGCCCTGGAAAACCCTGCTAGCAGAGTCATCAAAAAGCAGAAGAGACTGCTGCATGACTTGGGGCTCAGACTGCTTGACTGATTTGCTAGGGGGTGAGGTGAAGGACCGATAGACATGGGCTACAGGTGCCAACTCTTATCTTTCAACAGGAGACTGGGTAGGAGACAATATGAAGGAACTGGAGGCACTGTCAGCCACCCAGTCTATTATCGCCTGCACTTGTTCTGGCCTCAACATTCGTAGAGCTGCATTCGGCCCTACCAAATAACGCTGAAGGTTCTGTCACCTACTTTACCTGAGGAAGGTGTTTCACTTGTGCATGTAGCTTGCAAAGATCGACCACATCCTCTCCCTGCAACAGGAGCTCCACCAACAGCAACATGACTGTCAAAAATGCAGCAAAGGCCGCAAATGTAGTGTTTTGCACAAAATGGGTGTTTTTTTTAAACAGAATATAACAGCAGTATTTAACGCTTGTATTGGACTATCAAAAATGCAGTGAAGGCCCCAGATGTAGAGTCTTGCCAAAAATGGGTGTTTTTTTAAAACCACAACAGCAGCAGCTAACACTAGTATTTGACTGTTTATTTAAAACCAGAATATAACATCAGTATCTAACACTAGTATTTGACAGTGACAAATGCAGCAAAGGCCTCAGAATATAATTGCAGTATTTCAAGCTTTTATTTCACTGTCAAAAATGCTGCAAAGTCACCAGATGTAGGATATTGCAAAAAATAGGCGTTTTTTTAAACCTAGAATATAACTGCAGTATTTAAACTTTGTTTTTGACTGTCACAAATGCAACAAAGGTCACACATGTATTATCTTGCCCAAAATGGGTGTTTTTTTAATACCAGAATATAACAGCGGTATATCACGCTTGTATTGGACTGTCAGAAATTCAGCAAAGGCCACAAATGTATTATCTTGCCCATAATGGATGTTTTTTTAATACCAGAATATTACAGCACTATTTAATGCTTGTATTTGACTGAGACAAATGCAGAAAATGCCCCAGATGGAGGGTCTTGTAAAAAATGGGTGTTTTTTTAAACCCTGAATATAATTGCAGTATTTCAAGCTTGTATTTCACTGTGACAAATGCAGAAAAGGCCCCAGATGTAGGATATTGCCCAAAATGGGTGTTTTTTAAAATACCAGAATATAATAGCAGTAACTCACGCTTGTATTGGAGTGTCAGAAATGCAGTAAAGGCCCCAGATGTAGGATCTTGCCCAAAATGGGTGTTTTTTTTAACACCAGAATTTAACAGCAGTATATCATGCTTGTATTGGACTGTCAGAAATGCAGCAAAGGCCGCAAATGTATTATCTTGCCCAAAATGGCTGTTTTTTTTAATACCAGAATATAACAGCACTATCTAACTCATGTATTTGACTGTGGCAAATGCAGCAATGGCCCCAGATGTAGGGTCTTGCATAAAATGGAATATAATTGCAGTATTTCAAGCTTGTATTTCACTGTGACAGATGCAGCAAAGGCCACAGATTTAGAGTCTTGCCCAAAATTGGTGTTTTTTTTAAAACCAGAATATAACAGCAGTATCTTACGCTAATATTTGACTGAAAAATGTAGCAAAGGCCACAGATATAGGGTCTTGCAAAAATTTTTTGTTTTTTTGTTAAACCCAGAATATAATTGCAGTATTTCAAGCTTGTATTTCACTGTGACAAATGCAGCAAAGGACCAGATGTAGGGTATTGCAAAAAAAAATTGTGTTTTCTTTTTTAAACCAAGAATATAACTTTTTTAAACCAAGAATTTAAACTTTGTATTTGACTGTCATACATGCAACAAAGCCACAAATGTATTATCTTGCCCCAAATTTGTGTATTTTTAATACCAGAATATAACAGCAGTATCTAACGCTTGTATTGGAATGTCAGAAATGCATCAAAGGCCGCAAATTTATTATCTTGCCCAAAATGTTTTTTTATTTTAATACCGGAATATAACAGCACTATCTAACACTTGTATTTCAATGTGACAAATACAGCAAAGGCCCCAGATGTAGGGTCTTGCAAAAAAAATTATGTTTTGTTTAAACCCAGAATATAATTGCAGTATTTAAAACTTGTATTTCACTGTGACAAATGCTGCAAAGGCCGCAGATGTAGGATCTTGCAAAAAATGGATGTTTTTTTTAAACCCAGAATATAACTGCAGTTAGTGTTAGATACATTTTGGGCAAGATAATAAATTTACGGCCTTTGATGCATTTCTGACATTCCAATACAAGCGTTAGATACTGCTGTTATATTCTGGTATTAAAAATACCACTTTTTAAGATCGTGGAGCAACTTTCTCCAAACAAATACCTTGTCGCCAAATTTCATCTGTTGACGACGGCGATGGTTGTATTCGCACTGACTGACCAATGCTTAGTTCGGGAAGTTCCTTGACTCCTTTATCATAATATGCCTTTGCTTTTTTGCGTCTTTCAGTTAGGTTCTCGACCACTCCTTTTATAACCTTTGGAAACAGCAGTTTCTGAGCAGTCGAAAGTAAAGTCCTGGTCCTTCTTGACATTAGCCGTTTTACAGGACTACTGTTGGTGCCTTCTGATGGGGTATTTCTCCAGTCAAGAACCGCTTTCCAGATATCCTTATCATCTCATTTAGCTTTCTTTATGAGTGTTTTTGCTATTTTTACAGTAGCTTCAGCTTTACCGTTGGACTGACTGTGATATGGGGATGATTTAAGATGTTCAAGTTCCCACTCTCTACAAAATCGTGAAAAACTCTGAGCTGACAAACTGTGGTCCGTTATCTGTAATTACAAAATCAGGGATTCCATGTCTGCTAATATGTGCTTTTCAACATTCCATAATTGTTTTAGAGGTGGTATCAGAAACTAAATAAATTTCCCAGAAATCTGAATAATAATCAACAATTATTAAGTAATCTTGTCCTGTTAAGGAAAATAAGTCCATGCCTAGTTTGCTCCAGGGTAGAGTGGGCAATTTGTCAGTCATCAGAGGTTGTTTTGTTTGTTTATGCATATATTCATTGCAAGTATTACAGTTCTTTATTGCCTCTATAATCTCTGGACCCATGTGTGGCCAAAATATGACATCCTTGGCCTTGCGAAGGCATGCTTCTAGTCCTAAGTGGCTAGAATGAGTCCTCGCTATCATTTCTGGGTGCATGTTTTTTGGTATGATGACTCTGTGTCCTTTATACAGAATTCCATTTTGTCTGCTTATCTCATCTCTAAAGCCCCATTAGTCCCTGATACAAATTGGTATTTTTTCTTTCTGGTCTGGCCATCCTGTAAGAACAGTAGTTTTTAATGCTTGCAAGACTTCATCTTGTTCTGTGAACTTCTGAATTTGTTGTAGGCGCAAATCAGACACTCTTGCTGGTGCTACTAGGAGAGGTTTTTTTAAAAATGCTCTCTAGTGGCTTATGATCAGTCTCAATGTTAATGATATTTTTTCCATGTAAGTACTGATTAAACTTCTGGCATGCATATACAATGGCAAGACATTCCTTTTCAATCTGGGCATATCTTTGTTCTGTTGAAGACAGTGTACGTGATGCAAACATCACTGACTGACCTCCTTGCAAAAGTGTTGCCCAAAGACCTTTTTCATTGGCATCACATTGGACTGTTACTTCTTCATTGACATTTTAGTATCTCAAAACTGGATGTTTAGTAACAATATCTTTTATTTGCTTGAGGGCTTCATCATGGCTGGATTGCCAGGCCCACAAGCTGTCTTTTTCTGTCAGTCTGCGTAGTGGTTCACATACATCCGAAAGATGTGGTAAGACTTTTGAAAAGTAGTTTACAAACCCTAGTAGTCTCTGAACTGCTCGTACTTTGTCAGGCTTTGGTACCTCTAAAATTGTTATTTTTCTGGATCAGGACGCAGGCCTTCTGCTGTGAGTAAATGTCCTATGTAAGGTATCGAAGATAGCCTCAATCTCAGCTTCTTTTTATTGAATTTTAGGTTCAGCTTTCGTGCTCTCTCTAAGAGTCCAATCAAATTCTTGTTATGATCCTTTGTGGCCTCCTCTGTAGTGTCACCACAGCCATACACCAATATATAATCTGCAATAACTTCCACTACGGGCAGGTCTTCTACTGCTTCATGTTGTCTACGCTGACATTCTTCTGGTGCAGTAGCAATCCCAAAAGGAATGCGTAGCCATCGGTAACGCCCAAAGGCAGTCCATAATGTAGTGAGATAACTGCTTTTAGTGTCCAGTTTTACTTGCCAGAAGCCATCCTTAGCATCCAAGACAGAAAATACTTTTGCATTTGTTAAACTTGGCAGGATTTCCTCTATAGTGGGCATTGGGTAATGTGAGCGTTTTAGTGCTTTATTTAAGTCGTTGGGCTCAATGCATATTCGCAGCTTGCCTGGTTTCTTAACAGCAACCATACTACTTATCCATGTCGTAGGTTCTATGACCTTTTTTATCACTCCCAGTGTCTCTAATCTCTCTATTTTACTCTCTTTAAGTCTGCTTTAAGTGGAGCCGGCACTCTACGTGGTTGGTGTTGAACAGGAGGTATTGCTTCATCTATTTCTAGGTGATACTCTCCAGGTAGACACCCTAGTCCTTTGAAAAATGTCTCTATATTCAGTTGTGATCATTTCATAAGAAAAGGGTGAAGTTGTAGTTGTTTGCTGGTCATCATGTAATAATACATTATGTTCTACATTCAGTGTAAGGAGTCCCATTTTCTGACATGTTTCTGCTGAGAGAAGTGGCTTTTGTTTACCTTAGACAACTTGGAATTGCAGTGTATATGTTTTATCTTTATATGTACATTTTAGATTACATTGGCCCATAGGTATCATATAGGTATCATTGTACCATTTTAATTTGACATAACTCTTCTGTAATGTTGGCTTTCCTTCTTTAACAATTTTGCAATAGTCTTTGTCTGTCATAAGGTTGCAGGTGGCCCCACAGTCTAACTGACAGTGTAACCTTTCCCCTGCTTCTCTGTCAATGCTGAGTTCTAGTGGTACAAACCACTGTGATCCTTGACTGCTTACTGCTCCTCTTTGATGGAGTAATAGTGAATACTGATTCTTCTGAGCTGCTGCTCTTGATCTGTGAAGCCATATGTATTCTGACATTTGCTTTCTGCCTGCATACTCTAGAAAAATGGTTTTGCTTTTTGCATTTACTACAGGTTTCTTCATATGCAGGACAGTGGTCTCTCCCCCAGGGGTGGTTGTTTCCACAGTATCTACATCTGATTGTTTTTACTTTGCTTTCTTTCATGGGCTTTTTATATGTTTTAGCAGTATAATGTACAGCTTCAGTTTCACTTTTGCTTTCTTGCATTGCTTGTATTTGCATTTCTGTAAGTTCATGGCTTCTACACATATCAATGGCTCTCTGTAGGTTCAGGTCTGGTACTCTGACCATTCTCTTTTTAGCATTAATTTCTTTTGATCTCAGAACTATTCTGTCTCTGATAAGTTCATCATGTAATACTCCAAACTCACATGTAGCGGCTAGCTGCCTCAGTCTAGTCACATACTGATCTATGGTTTCCAATGGGCCTTGGTTTTTGGTATTGAATATGTACCTCTCATAAATGATGTTACGTGAAGGCATAAAATGACTCTGTAATGCATCCAGAGTTTTTTCAATATGTCCTGCTTGTCGGCATCAGAGAGTGAGAGGTGCTGATAAATATGCAGACAGTCTCTCCCCATCACTGAGCGCAGTGTCGCTATCCTTACCTTGGAGTCTTTCTTATCAAGTTCAATTTCCACCTCATAATCTTCCCACTGGGATTTGAAATAATTCCAGTTAACTGCCAGATCCCCTTTACAGTCCATGGGAGACGGCACAGGGAAGTTGTTTGCAGCCATTTTCTGTAACACTGTGTGTCTCTTATTAATAAATTACCAGAGAAACAATTCTTGTTGATCTTTTGTTCTGATATTAGGACTTTAGTAGTTTCTAAAACACCAAAGGCCTCTCCACTTCTGACACCATGTTTCCTAAGGCGATGTGAGGTATTTCAACAACTTTATTCAGACACAAACAATATAACAAAGGTTATAAACTGTCATATCTATATAGCCTACAGGTGGCAGTAAACATGTTAACATGTATAACTCCTAACATGTGCACAATTAAAACACACTTTCTCAACCACTAAGAATAAAAATCAGCTCACTGTCAATGCACACAAATTCATGGACTTCTGCTATAATATTAAGAACAATAAGGTGTCAATTGCACAAATTTATAGGAAAATAAGGAAAGGACTGGGTGTAATTATGAAGTTTAAAAGTGAGCTTAAATGGGGACAAGCGATTTGGGCCGAATAATACACTTAATTGGGAGATCATATATAAAAATATCAAATTTGCCTTTTTATCTAGAGCTCATAGGCTAATCCAGTTAAATATTCTCTATCGTCTATACTACACTTCGGCAATGTTATCTAAGATTTACAAAAATTTGGCTAAGTACAAAAGCGAATTGGCAGATTTTCTTCATTTGCTATGGACCTGTACCATTATTCAGATTTGTTGGCGTAAGATCTTTGATGAGCTTAGCAGTAGGACTGTCTCCACGCCAAAAATTTACATCTCTGTAGCTGTCCTAGGTATCCCTCCTCATCTCCTTGATAGGAGGGATACGTTGAGAGGATCTTTTCTGGATGAAGACATTACTACTAGCCAGAGTAATAATAGTTAGAAATGTGGTATCTAGTCGACACTCCGATATAGAAGAGTGGAAACACCTAATTAGTAAGGTTAAGAACTACGAGAGATTTGCCATCCAAGGAAACCGGCAGAAAATAAAATGGGAAAAAACTTGGGCATACTGGACATAAGAATTTTTTTTATCTCATCTTCTGTTGTTCTTGAAAGTCAGATAGGCGCTATGTAATTGATCCTTCTGATTGGGAAGTAGGGTTGACTTTCCGTGGCTCCCGAAACAATGTGGATGGGGAGCGTGGGGATAGGATATTAAGGAGAGATTTGGTTACATTTTGATGACTTTGAAGATTCAGTATTTTTCAATGTATTGTTTGTATACAGTGCCTTGCAAATGTATTCACCCCCTTGACTTTTTTCATATTTTGTTACATTACAGCCTTAAGTTCAATATTTTGTTAATCTGAATTCTATGTTATGGATCAGAACACAATAGTCTAAGTTCGTGAAATGAAATGAGAAAAATATATAAATAAAACTATTGTTTAGAAATAGAAAACTATTATAAAAAAATTGGCATGTGCGTATGTATTCACCCCCTTTGTTAGGAAGCCACAAAAGAGCTAATGGTGCAACTAATTACCTTCAGAAGTCACATAATTAGTGAAATGATGTCCACCTGTGTGCAATCTAAGTGTCACATGATCTGTCATTAAATATACACACCTCTTTTGAAAGGCCCCAGAGGCTGCAACACCTAAGCAAGAGGCATCACTAACCAAACACTGCCATGAAGGCCAAGGAACTCTCCAAAAAAGTAAGAGACAATGTTGTTGAGAAGTACAAGTCAGGGTTAGGTTATAAAAAAATATCCAAATCTTTGATGATCTCCAGGAGCGCCATCAAATCTATCATAACCAAATGGAGAGAACATGGCACAACAGCAAACCTGCCAAGAGACGGCCACCCACCAAAACTCACAGACCGGACAAGAAGGGAATTAATCAGAGAGGCAGCACAGAGACCCTGGAGGAGCTGCAAAGTTCCATAGCAGAGACTGGAGTATCTGTACAAATGACGGCAATAAGCCGTACGCTCAATAGAGTTGAGCTTTATGGCAGAAGAAACCCATTACTTTCAGCTAAAAACAAAAAGGCACGTTATGAGTTTGCGAAAATGCATGTGGGAGACTCCCAAAATGTATGGAGAAAGGTTCTCCGGTTTGATGAGACTAAAATTGAACTTTTTGGCCATCAAATAAATGACACATGTCAGATTTGCTAAAAAATGGCCTGGTCCTTAAGGTGAAAAATGACTGGGTCCTGAAGGGGTTAAAGGTGCATTAAAGGTGCTGCACAGTCTCCATTATTGAATAAAAGCCAGGTTCGGGCTAATTGGCCACATGGTTCTTCACTGCAGCATGACCGCAACCTCCCCACAGCACAGCCGCTCTGTGCGGCCATACCCTAAGGCCTGAGTATGGCCTGGGTATGCAGTGTCCCACTATGTGTTATATGTGGGCACTTTAAACTTTTGATATATGTGTAATTCATGTATTGTGGTATCAAGCTGTAATTCATGTTACCATGCTGTTAGAGTGTGATTACATCTATTCGCCCCTAGGTGGTGCTGGCATTATATATATATATATATATATATGTAATCCACCATGTAGCTCCCATTGTAGCCCCTTGGCCCTGACCAAGCTAAGGGAGCATAGAGAACAGTTTTTTAGCAGCACATCACAGACCAGTGAGTCTACGTCTGGATATAGAGAAAGTCTAGTGGAGATTAGGGCTAAACTAGCCAAAGGACTTCACAAGCACCAGTCACCAGGAGAAACCTAAAAGTACCTGGACACAGCCGGATGATTAGTGAGCAGAATTGTCCTTTACCACATGCCTCTATGAACATAGTGGACCATAATTCTTCAGTGAGCATCCTTTCCAAAGAATGGAGCAGAAGACTGAGGCCTGCCATTAGGGAGCCGCCCTGTGGATTGCCACTGACCAGTAGAGGTTATATTCAGTACCTGAGTGCTAGAGTGTGGACAAAGTATGGACAGATCTAGAGAGAAGGAAAACTCCTCAAGTTACAATTGCCAAGCCTGTTGTAAGGAATACAGCTGAATCAATATCCGAGTCACATCTTTATTCCATATAAATGAACTGTACTGACCACCTGGAGGCAAGTGATCAAGTAAAAGTTCTGTTGTTTACATCACTTGACTCCCCATCTTTTCCACTACTAACCTTTGCACCTAACGGTGCTGGCGCCACTAACAACTGTGGTCCCAGCCTAAAATGCACCCTAAACACCTATACCATCAAGGTCACCTTAACTACCATCTGGCTGGTAATCCCTGTACTAGAGAGTGCCCCAGAGGATTTAGTGCTGTCTTCCCCATCACTGCACGCCGGCAGGGAGCTACAGAACAGTAAGCAAAACTACTGCCTCCATTGTCTCACCATACACTACGCTCATACATTTGCCCCTGCCGCCCGGTCGCTGCAGGTATACCTGATTTACAGTTATTTGTGACAAATTCATTCGTAGCAAATACAATTTTTGACAAAATTTGGAGAACGGTGCTGAATCTAATTTTTCAAAACTTGCTAATCTCTATTGCCAAGTTATCACATCAACATATGTAGTTAATCACTGTGACTACTAACACTGCTACTATCTTATATGAATTTGTTACCTAACTTACCATGTGCCAGGTCAAATAATTGGTGGAATAAAACATATAATTAATAAATGATGTAAAGACTGTTTGATTTCTACAATCTTCATTGTGGACATATATTTCTCAATTATGTTTTCAATAATGTAATTTACATATCTTTGGTCCATGCTATATAGTTGTGCATGCTTTATCTCAGAAGAAACAGGGAGTACAATTTGAAATAATGGCTACAGTATATTTTGTATAACTTGTGTTGTGTTGTGGCTCAATATTCTATGTTCCCTTATTCAATGCCCAAATTTGTGAGGGGTGGTCTGAGCTGTGTCATATAGACTTGATCATCATTTTGGTATTTATATTTTTTTGCTGCATGGTTGGAATAAAACTTATTTTTAAAATCTGTCTTTTGTGTTTATTAAGCACAGATTATACACATTTTTCTTCTGGTTAGAACCTCCTCTGTATACAGTATTTTCTCAAAACAACAAGTTTAATCAATAGCTGATGTACACTACACTTATTGAAAAAAAAAAACATACACCAAGGATGACTTGTCATACAGTAGGAGTCTAGTTTGTCTTTGCTGCTCTTGGCTTTCAGAGGTGGAAATAAAGGTCTTTTTTGTATGGATGCTAGACTTTTTCCTGCTTATTTACACATATAAAGTTTCAATCGACTGAAACTTTATATGTGTAAATAAGCAGGAAAAAGTCTAGCATCCATACAAAAAAGACCTTTATTTCCACCTCTGAAAGCCAAGAGCAGCAAAGACAAACTAGACTCCTACTGTATGTGTTTAGATCTCTTTACAATCAATAGGCACACAGCCAGAAGATAACCAGAGGCAAATGAATATCTACAACAATGTCAAATAAACAACAAAACTAAAAGAAATCCAACTGGAAAAGTGATCCGTGAATAACACAACATAAATAATGCACCATCTAGTCACATTCGAGGTTCATTGTTTTGGGGAGACAGGTTTGAAGTTGAAACATCCAGAACATTTCACTGTTCAAAAAATTTCTTTAAAAAATCACCTCCCTGATTTGGAGAATTAACCCATTCCACACCCTGGACTACAAAGGAGGACACATATGGGGTAATTTAACTGGTATAAAATATAACTGGATTAGTTTCCCATAGCAACCAACCAGGTTCCACATTTCATTTGGTGCTCCTTTGGAAAGTGAAAGGTGGAACCTGGTTGCTATGGGCAACTAAGCCAGTTCTACTTTACACCAGTTTGATAAATGACAGAAAAGTGGGTACATATGAACATGGGACCAGCACAGATGCCTTCAGCTGCCAAGCACACATGCAACAGATCAGCCAGTTTCATAGGTACAAATCTGCTGACAGATGCCCTTTAAAGCAGCTACCATAGCTCTACTCAGTGGCATAGTTCTATGACCTCCAGGGCAAACTTTGGATCGGGCCCTTTTCCCCCATATTACTGTATGTTTGAATGTGTTGTAGTACACCTTCGCTGATCACTACACAAACCCACAGCGTCTACACCATATGTGGAGAGACCCCTACAAATTACATTATGCCCTCAATTTATAAAATATAAATGAACTGTTTTAATGTCCCTTACTGTAATCAAATCCATAAAACTGATTAAATTAAAATTAGTTACCAGCTGGCTGTGCTTCTGACTGTGCAAGCATGGCACAATAATAGCAGATGTTCTCCCTCTCCACAGTGCTCCTCCCCTGCCCTTCCAATGCCCCAAGAGCTATTTACCATCCTGGTAGCCTACGCAGGATGGTAAATTAAAGGTCCCACCCTGGACATACCATATAATTCACTCTCAAACCGTTACTCACCATCACCCTCTGTGTCCAGCACTATCCCCCCCCCCAGCATGTACATCAGCTATCAAAGCCCCCCCCCCATGCACCTGACAGTGGCTTCAGTAAAAATAATGCTCCCATAATTCCCCGAGGCCCTTATAGTGGCTGCTATATTCCCTTATAATAAAAATGCCCATATAGTGCCACCGGTAATAATAATGACCCCACAGTTACTCAGTATTAAAAATGCACCCTTAATGACATGAAAGTGTCATACAGTAATGAAAAAAACCCTGTTGTGCCCCAGTAATAATTACGCTACCACAGTGCACCCAGTATTTATATCTCCTATTGTGCCTCCAGCAATATTAATGCCCCCTATTGTCTCTCATAATAATAATTTCCCCACAGTGCCCCCCAGTAATATCCACCCTACCCCCAGTAATGTCCCTATAGCACCCACAGTAATGTCCCTATACTTCCCCAGTAATATACCCCACTGCCCCCAGTAATTTCCTTCGACTGCCCCAGTAATATCCCTATAGTAACCCCATTAAGGTCCTTCCACTGTCCACAGTAGTATCCCTATAGTGACCCCAGTAATGGTCATCCCCCACTGCCCCCAGTAATCTCCCTATAGTGACCACAGTAATTTCCCTCCAGTCTTTACTTATTGGTAATGGGGCCTGGCTATGCCACTGTACTTTTTGTTGGGCCCCCGTAAGAGCGCTCATCACAGCAGCGGTCTGGCATCTATCAGGATCCAGTGTTGCCCTACTAGTAGTATTCATGTATGATGTGGATGGGTGGAGCCTGAGTGATGTCAGTCAGGCTCCGCCCACCTGCTTAGTTTGTAAATACTACTAGTAGGGCAGCACTGGGGCCTGATAGATGTCAGACTTAGTGGATGGAACGCTGCTGTGATGAGCACTCTGACAGGGGCCCGGCATGAAGTACAGTGCCAGTGCCAGGCTCTGTTACATGTGAGTGCAGTGGGTCGTCCCCCCACCTGTCGTGTTCGCACCCTCTGTGACCGTGACCATTATGTCCCAGGCTCTACTCTTTATGTAATAGTAGTAAGAAGCACTTGAGAGGCAGAAAATGTTCATTACCCTTTTTACCTTTTTTGATTGCCATACATACAATGCTAAATAAACACTATATCAAGTAATGGTTGGCTTCCATAGCTCTAGTTTTTTAATGTTATCTAAGATTAGCAGTAAGAAGCACTAAAGAGGCAGAACAGGTTCTTTACCCCTTCTACATTTATTATCGCTATATACAAAATGCTAAAAAAAAAACATTTTGGGACGGCATTACTAATCGTGTAGCTGGTAAAAGATTAGATAGGCTGTCTAGACCTGCAATAGGATACGACGACTTGGAGCGTGCGGATATCGCTCTTAAAATAAAGTCTATTTAAAATAGGATCAGTTTTGACAGATAAATCTCACCACTACATGGGTGATACTCAGTCTCTCCTCCTGATAAGCCAGTGCTGGCCAAATTCCACTTGTCACTTCAGCGGTCCAGTGGTCTTTATAGCTTATTCCCTCCGGGCATTCGGTAGGGTAATTCACTCTCGTCGGGAAAGGGAACTTTAAGATGACGTCACTTATAGCTATTTTGTGGACCGTCGTACAAAAGGGGCAACTCAGAAGATAAAATAGAGAGAGAAAACATGTTGTGCAGGATGCAACAGTAAAAGTTTTTTTTTATTCGGTTATACTCACAAACGTTAATCTTTTAAAAGCATTTCATGATAAAAATGCAGATCCCTCTGCCTGACTGGTTTCGCCAGTAACGGCTTTCTCAGGGGCTGTTTTCAATCTAATAAAACCCTTCCCCCTTTTATCACTCACAGGAAACAGTTCAAATCTAGCTCCACATTTAACCCATTGGGGAATTAGGAATGGAGGTTAAACATATATTGTGTTTCTTTTTGGGAAAAAAACTTTATCACATCCTCCCCTCTCCAATTCTTTTGGTATTGATACACAGATAAAGCCTTCAAACCTCTTGGATCGCAATGATGCGATACCGAATAGTGTGACAATAGACTGTGCATTTTCAGGATTTTTTTTATGTTCCTGATGTGCTCGTTTAGTCTGACCTTTAATTTCCTCCCTGTCCTCCTCACATATTGTTGTCCAGAAGGGCATCCTGTCAGATAGACAACATTTGTCGAGTCACAGGTGATGAGCTGTTTTATATCATATTTTTTTCTGACTTTTGAATAAAAATGATCCTGCATCAGCATCTTAACAGTTTTGAAGGCTATACATTTTCTGCAAGGAAAAAAAAACTATACATTTTCTGCAAGGAAAAAAAAATATGTTTTGGTGTGAAATAATTTTTTTCTTTGTAATAATAAGATCCAAAAAATTAATACTGCACTCATCAATATTCCAAGACTAACTTATATCTAGACCTGTACCAGATTTATTATAGTGGCTCAGACTTGTTAATAAATCCAGTACAGTTATACACACTTTTGTCTAACTCTATATCAACTTGGTCGGCTTACTTTGAGAAACAATTTTAGGCTAGAATTGTGGAGCAATTTTGGTGCAAAATGTCACAGATTAGGTCACACCACATACTTACAAAACCACACTCTTTTTCTTGTAAGCGCTACACACTTGTTGAGCTAGATGCAGATAATTTCTCAAGAACTAGATGTGCCAAATTGTGTCACGAATGTACCAGATTGTGCCAAATTTCGCCAGTTTGCATCATATTGTAAAGCATTTTATGACAGTATCTAAAACTAAAAGCAGCAGTAACATGTGATCATCAAATACTGCAGACAAAACTACTTTTCTTAAGCTAGTTTCTCGGCACTGTCTTAGGGCTTATTCACATGACCATGTTTGGTTCAGAATCCAAGCTGCTTTTTTTGCGTCTTTGGTGTGGACCCATTCACTTCAATGGAACCGCAAGAGATGCGGATAGCAGTCCGTGTGCTGTCCACATCCGTTGCTGCATTCCGTGGCCCCGCAAAAATTATAAGTCATTGCGGACAAGAATAGGCATTTCTATAAAGGGCTAGCCATTACTTTGCAAAAATTGTGGAAGGCACACGGGCGGCATCCGTGTTTTGCGGATCCGCAATTTGCAGGCCGCAAAACACTGCACGGTCGTGTGGACAAGCCCTTAGGCACATGTTTACTTCATTGGGTAAAAGGAAACAAGTTGCTGCCAGACACCTCTGCTGTTCTCCCAGTAGAACACAAAATCAAACATGTTCAATCTTAGTTTTCCTGGACATCTAGAACCTGAAAAACAGAAATCCCCTTACAAATGAGATTTCTAGAGATTGCTGGTAATTTATGAAAAGAACACTCATAAATAAAAATATGTGCATAGTCAACATTACTAGGCTCAGTACAACTCCCTTTTACAGGTACAGACTTTTTTGCTGAGTGATGGGGGCTATAATGGCTCTATTGTACAGAAGGGAAAATACTGTAACAAAAATGTTAAGCTAGGATTCATATACAGTACAGACCAAAAGTTTGGACACACTTTATTCAAAGAGTTTTCTTTATTTTCATGACTATGAAAATTGTAGATTCACACTGAAGGCATCAAAACTATGAATTAACACATGTGGAATTATATACATAACAAAAAAGTGTGAAACAACTGAAAATATGTCATATTCTAGGTTCTTCAAAGTAGCCACCTTTTGCTTTGATTACTGCTTTGCACACTCTTGGCATTCTCTTGATGAGCTTCAAGAGGTAGTCACCTGAAATTGTTTTCACTTCACAGGTGTGCCCTGTCAGGTTTAATAAGTGGGATTTCTTGCCTTATAAATGGGGTTGGGACCATCAGTTGCGTTATGGAGAAGTCAGGTGGATACACAACTATAGACTGTTAGAATTTGTATTATGGCAAGAGAAAAGCAGCTAAGTAAAGAAAAACAAGTGGCCATCATTACTTTCAGAAATGAAGGTCAGTCAGTCCGAAAAATTGGGAAAACTTTGAAAGTGTCCCCAAGTGCAGTCACAAAAACCATCAAGCGCTACAAAGAAACTGGCTCACATGCAAACCGCCCCAGGAAAGGAAGACCAAGAGTCACCTCTGCTGCGGAGGATAAGTTCATCCGAGTCACCAGCCTCAGAAATCGCAGGTTAACAGCAGCTCAGATTAGAGACCAGGTCAATGCCACACAGAGTTCTAGCAGCAGACACATCTCTAGAACAACTATTAAGAGGAGACTGTGTGAAGCAGGCCTTCATGGTAGAATATCTGCTAGGAAACCACTGCTAAGGACAGGCAACAAGCAGAAGAGACTTGTTTGGGCTAAAGAACACAAGGAATGGACATTAGACCAGTGGAAATCTGTGCTTTGGTCTGATGAGTCCAAATTTGAGATCTTTGGTTCCAACTGCCGTGTCTTTGTGTGACGCAGAAAAGGTGAACTGATGGACTCTACATGCCTGGTTCCCACCGTGAAGCATGGAGGAGGAGGTGTGATGGTGTGGGGGTGCTTTGCTTGTGACACTGTTGGGGATTTATTCAAAATTGAAGGCATACTGAACCAGCATGGTTACCACAGCATCTTGCAGCGGCATGCTATTCCATCCGGTTTGCGTTTAGTTAGATCATCATTTATTTTTCAACAGGACAATGACCCCAAACACACCTCCAGGCTGTGTAAGGGCTATTTGACCATGAAGGAGAGTGATGGGGTGCTGCGCCAGATGACCTGGCCTCTACAGTCACCAGACCTGAACCCAATCGAGATGGTTTGGGGTGAGCTGGACCGCAGAGTGAAGGCAAAAGGGCCAACAAGTGCTAAGCATCTCCTGGAACTCCTTCAAGACAGTTGGAAGACCATTTCAGGTGACTACCTCTTGAAGCTCATCAAGAGAATGCCAAGAGTGTGCAAAGCAGTAATCAAAGCAAAAGGTGGCTACTTTGAAGAACCTAGAATATGACATATTATCAGTTGTTTCACACTTTTTTGTTATGTATATAATTCCACATGTGTTAATTCATAGTTTTGATGCCTTCAGTGTGAATCTACAATTGTCATAGTCATGAAAATAAAGAAAACTTTTTGAATGAGAAGGTGTGTCCAAACTTTTGGTCTGTACTGTATGTATTAAAATAAATTAACTTAGAAAAAAATAAAGGCTAGGAATGAACACGGAATTTATGAGTTGAAAAAAATATACTTAGCAAGTATCTGAGAAAATGATTAGTGACATAGGTGACTTGTATGCTTAGTGCTTTTATGGCTAATGCAGGTGTTTCAGATTTTTATACTTCAATTCCCTTTTGGTAATTACAATGATCAAAACAGCATATAAAACAACATGTGGCTAAATTAATTTCACAGCTCTTGATACTACTATCTCCATATCTCGAAACAAATGAAAGCTCACCCAATTTCATGGTCAGAATTGCTGGCATGTTGATTCGATAACTTAGAGTTAGAGTTTTTAAAATAAATATGAGTATATAACATTTACACATCAGTATCATAATGTATGATTGTATGATTTTGTATGATTGTATTCTTTTCTTTTTTTTTGTATTAACAATTTTTATTGTTTTATCATATATTTGTAAATAGCCATAGACAGTGCAATTACAACAAATATGAATATGAGTACAATTACAAGCGAAAATGGCAAATACATAGAGTGACCGGTGTAATCCAGTCAGGTCAGGCAACAAACAGATACAGTCAACTGTAAAACCGGAAATAAAAGTAAGGCATGGATAGCTAGGAACATTTAGTGTGTTATGAGCTGGATAAATTCTAGTGCATGGCCACCATGATACGGGTATATGAGCTGGAAGATAAATTTAGAAATGAATACTAAGAGAATTGCCTATAACTCCTCCAGGGAGTCCAGATCTGGAGAAAGGTGAATCTAGAATGCTGATCGCAATGGTTGATTTCCTCGTGTCTATAAATCTGATCCACTTTGTTAACCCAGTGTTCCACACTGGGGATCTCAGAGGAGAGCCAGTGGGTTTGTAGAAGTAGTCTGGCTGCTGCCATTAAGTGGGAAAAGAGTGATGCTTTATGAGGGCCCACTCTCCTAATGCCTAGAGTGAGTAAAGTTAATTCAGGGGTGCAGGGGGAAAAAGTCTGGCAGATCTGATTACTGATTTTAACTATATTAAACCACCAGGTTTTAACTATCTTGCAGGACCACTAGACATGAAAATATGTGCCCCTATCCTTGTGACATCTCCAGCAAACATCTGAGGCTTCAGGTTTATAGAAACAGGTCTTATCTGTAGTCCTGTACCAGCGTGCTAAGATTTTGTAACTGTTTTGTTGGATACAAATGCATCTGGAGATCTTATGTGGGTTGATCAGTATTTTTTGCAATTTCAGAGGTTGACAGAGTTTGCTTTAAATCCTTCTCCCAAAGCCTATTACAGCAGACTTTGCCTCACGGGGAGGGGACTTTAAATATTTGTATATCGTGAATATGATTTTGGGGGGATACAGCGAGCTCCTTATCAATCTCTCAAATCAGCAAGCCTCCCTTAAAGGGAGATTTTTTTTTTATAAGAAGGAGTGATTCTGATCTAAGAAATTGCATGCGAATAGGGTTCTGGATATATATTTTGAGCTTCTTGCAGATTTCAGGATTAAATAGCATACAACCATCTTGATCTAATAGTTCTGAGATGGCGATCGTAGAAGACCTTAGGGGAATTGGACAGCTCTCACTCAATTCTTTGGGAGCTAAAGCTACAACATCTTTTATAAGTATGAGGGGGAGGGCAATGTTAAGGCCCCACAGCTGGCCGAGAACCACCTCCAGACCTTTAGAGTGTTTCATATCATGGGATTAGGAATAGAGCTAGGTGTCAGAGGTGGTCTGTAAAGGTAAAAAGGCATTCTCCAGTATGAGCCATGATTTGTAAGTTGGGCCTCTGATCCAGTCTACTACTCTAGATAGCTGAATAGCTTTCATATACATTTCAGGGTCAGGTAGGCCAATACCTCCACTGGCTCTGGGTTTGGTTAGTTTATCAAAGGAGAGACGCAAACTCTTTCCCTGCCATATGAATTTGCTAATATACCTGTTTAGAGAGATGAAGTAAGATTTGGGAATCTCAATAGGGAGGACTTGCATCAAATATGTAAGCCTTGGTATTACCAGGGACATGAGGATATTCTTCCTCCCGAACCAAGAAAGGTAGGGAAAGTCCAGTGAATCCAGCTGGGCAATTATGAATAGCAATATAGGCTTATAATTTAGCTTAAATAAATCTGATAAGCAGGTGGTGAGCTTTACACAAAGGTATGTCAATTGTTGGGTATGCCAGTTAAAAGGGGAATTCGTCTGGAGGGATGAAAGAACCGGGGGGGAGAGGCCAATGCGAAGTACTTGGGACTTGGAGGGATTAACTTTGAAATTAGATAGGGATCCAAAATGACTGAGTTTTGACAGTATGATAAGCATGGATTTGCATGGGTTTGTGCAAGTGCTGCTAATTTGAATTCAGAACCATCAACAAACAGGCCCCTAATCTCACTATCCTGTCTGAGAGCTTGTAGGATCGTCTCCACCACTAGGACAAAGAGAAGAGGAGAGAGTGGACATCCTTGCCTCATTCCGTTTCTAATTGGAAAATAGGAGGATAAGATCCCGTTGACCGACACGGACGCCGATAAGTATATCCAACTGGCAAAGGAAGAGGGAGGGTGCTACCTCGAGAGAAGAGCGCCTCCAGCCACCATCCTGGAGAATGATACATCAATATGTTCCCGGATTGCACATGCCTAATAACAGACACATAGTTATTTAGCAAAGCTAGTCGGTGGTACCGGTCATAATAACAAGAACTTAGAACATAAAATTAAAACCAAAACAAACTGCAGTTTTTTAACTCAGGTGAGGATTGAGTAGTAGAGCATTTCTGCTCAGGTAACCTAGGGGGGTATAGGTAAAATACCATGAGGCATTTCCCTCTTTGGAACTATTAATACTGGAGAGTTGTAATAGTAGGAATCTGATGGAACCTTCTGTTTGTGGAAGATCACAAGTATTAAGGTTACCCTGATTAATTGAAAAGGGGTGTTGTGCCTTTTCATAGGTAAATGAATTGATATCCAATTCATTCTAGTCAAGATGAATTTTCATTACCTTTAAGAGCCATGCTCGACTATAGTTACAATTCTGTATGTCTTGAGTAAGGTCGCAGAAAGGTTTCTGCCCTTCAATGTTATTCTTCTCATGTATGTACCGGTCTGAGAAGAACCCTCCTTGTCTACTTTTAAATTTATGATGGGAGATAAAGATAAGCTCTATGCAGCTGGTGATAATTACCTATACAATTAGGCATTTATTAATGAAGCAAAATATATAATATGTATGTATTCATTTAATGAGCCTTAGTCCTTAGCATAAGACAATCAGTAGAACATATAATATATATTATATAATACTGTTATATGTTATGAAGACAACATGTATCCAGTATATTATATATATTTCTCATAAGGAGAATCTTTGTCTCTAAAAGAGTGTCTGTGAAGATGTGTGTTTTGTAACCATGAATCACATCTTTTGGTGTGACAAGAGGAGGTACTGATATCTCTTTGAGAAAACAAGGCCATTGAAGTTATTTACGATACATAAATAAACAGAGTGAGAAACATTCAGAGAGACGCCTAGAGGTCTGTCTCTAATTGCTACAAGTGTCAGAATTAATCCCTATAGCTTTGAATTAAAGCTTTTAAGGTCAAAATGTATAGAATATGTTTTATTCAGACTTACACAAGTTAACCCTTTATACTATGATGTAAATAGCTTACACAGCAGTGCCACCTAGGTATCAGTAGGTGACATTACAACAGTAGCAAAAATGCATTCTGGGTAAGGTTATGATGTCACATTTTTTATCAATGGTCACGACCATCCGACTATGATTGGAAAGTTCCAAACTAGGAAGTTGTGTCTAAGTGATAAGTTTGTGATCATAAACCATACACAGGGGGGAGAAACACACACACACAAGAGAGGGAGACGAGAAGACACAGAAAAGGAGGGGAAGGAGACAAGTAAAGCTCTCTAGAGGTGTCTATCAGGATGAAAGTCATAGTGAGATGTGCTATGATGGACCACCCAGCTTTCCTAGGAGCTGGAGTGAGATTTCTACTAGGACTTGGTAAGAGACACAGAAAATGATATTTCATTTTATTAAGACTAATTTGATAGTGTGGGTGAAATTATACCATCTAGATTGGCGAAATAAATGAATAATTAAATTAATTGATCATCTCCATATTGAGATGTAGTTTTAGGATATTGTGAGGCTTCATTCTACCTGCAGAAGAATCAAGACTCATAATCTAGCAAAGCATTAAATAATTGCTTAGATAGATATGTATATATATATATATATATATATATATAAATATATATATATATATATATATATTTGTGGTCATGGCTACGGCCAAGAGGTATCCGAAGAACCCTAGGGAGAAAACAACGGGAACAACCTAACCCAGCTAGGAGTGTCTTAGCTGACCTGACTAAATGGCTTGTTGTGTGCCCTAAGCCATGATCGTGGGTAGGCCTATAAGTGGGCATACCCTGTGGAAATGAGAAGATAAGGGAGGGAGGGTGGGGCACCTGAAAACACACACCTGTGAGTGAGGGTGTGGCTCGTATATGAAGAGCCTCCGCCCCTCCCACAAATGCAGGCTGACTAATCAGCCTTACCAACTTGTGGTCATGGCTACCGCCAAGAGGTATCCGAAGAACCCTAGGGAGAAAACAACGGGAACAACCTAACCCAGCTAGGCGTGTCTTAGCTGACCTGACTAAATGGCTTGTTGTGTGCCCTAAGCCATGATCGTGGGTAGGCCTATAAGTGGGCAAAAACCATGCCAAGTAGGGTAGAAAAGGAGTTTGAATGGCATGTACAAACTAATCCCCAAGCCAACTGCAAGGAGTCCGGGATCTAGAGCGAAAATTCGGGGTATGTGAGGCAAGACCAGTAGGAAACCTACAACCCATCTTGTGGATGACAAGGCCAGAGACATGATGCTCAATATTGCGGATACTGCCCCAAAGCGGAATGAAGGACCGGGAATACGTTGTGAAATGGATCATAAAAACCAACTGAAACTTGTAAAGTTTGGTTCTAGTGCGAGTACTGGCAATGCCCTAGCGTCAGGAGATCGTGGGACCGAAACCTAACTGCCTAGACTATGCAGGAATGAGGGCCAAAAAGAACCATGTAGATAGGAAGAGAATCCTTGAATAGTTCCCCAGACAACAGCTATCCGCGCGTTGTTCAACTGTGCGCCCCTGAGAATTGTTTTTACGTTTGAGACGTGAAGACCGACCTACTATCTGAATCTTCTACCGTGAGAAAATGCTGGATCTTGTCCAAAATCCGATTCAACGTGGTTGTAGGGAGTCGGAGGTTAGTGCGGCAAGAAGCTATGAAGCCATAATATACAAGATTCTGTCTATGCCCTCCCATGAGTGAGGGAATGCAATGCAATGAAGCTACTGGCGAAAATGACTAAAAAGGCAAAGACTTTGCGCGGGGACCTGGTTGACAAGATATGATCGACTACGATCAGAGACTGAAATGCTAGAGCGAATTGCCCTACTTGTTCTTCCTCTGGCAGGACCTGAACGAAAGCATGAACAATTAAAGAAAGACAGCGTAAGACATGACAATGATGCTGTAGGGCGAACCAGTCGTCGAGCCCCGAAGCC
The DNA here is from genome assembly GCF_014858855.1 of Bufo gargarizans. Taxonomy (NCBI): domain Eukaryota; kingdom Metazoa; phylum Chordata; class Amphibia; order Anura; family Bufonidae; genus Bufo; species Bufo gargarizans. Next base: position 271,026,406 of record NC_058081.1, on the reverse strand, counting down.
ATGGGGCCGAAGCAGTCGCCGGGCCCCCGAAGCCATGGGGCCGAAGCAGTCGTCGGGCCCCCGAAGCCATGGGGCTGAAGCAGTCGTCGGGCCCCCGAAGCCATGGGGCCGAAGCAGTCGTCGGGCCTCCGAAGCCATGGGGCCGAAGCAGTCGTCAGGCCCCCGAAGCCATGGGGCCGAAGCAGTCGTCGGGCCTCCGAAGCCATGGGGCCGAAGCAGTCGTCGGGCCCCCAAAGCCATAGATCAACATGGAGCGATCAACGTGGATTATTAGGAAATTAGAGAAGCAGGTATGTATGTGATACATAGGGGCAAGCCTAGATGCATAGATGGACAACCAACCAGGCAATCAGCCCAGCAAGACTGAAAACAGTCGTCGGGCCCCCGAAGCCAAGGGGCCAAAGCAGTCGTCGGGCCCCCGAAGCCATGGGGCCGAAGCAGTCGTCGGGCGCCCGAAGCCATGGGGCCGAAGCAGTCGTCGGGCCCTCGAAGTCATGGGGCCGAAGCAGTCATCGGGCCACCGAAGCCATGGGGCCGAAGCAGCCGTCAGGCCCCCGAAGCCATGGGGCCAAAGCAGTCGTCGGCCCCCCGAAGCCATGGGGCCGAAGCAGTCGGGCCCCCGAAGCCATGGGGCCGAAGCAGTCGTCGGGCCCTCGAAGCCATGGGGCCGAAGCAGTCGTCGGGCCCCCGAAGCCATGGGAACGAAGCAGTCGTCCGGCCCTCGAAGCCATGGGGTCGAAGCAGTCGTCGGGCCCCCGAAGCCATGGGGCCGAAGCAGTCGCCGGGCCCCCGAAGCCATGGGGCCGAAGCAGTCGTCGGGCCCTCAAAGCCATGGGGCCGAAGCAGTCGTCGGGCCCTCGAAGCTATGGGGCCGAAGCAGTCGTCGGGCCCCCGAAGCCGGGGCCGAGGTTTTTTTTTTTTTTTTTTTATAATTATAACTATGAAAAGTGACATGAATAAGGTGCACGTGAAATTAAACCACCACTACGTGGCCTGAATAACATGCAAGGCGAAATATCGTTAGGAATGAGACCCAACCGACGTGGAAGGTGACCCCAATAGTTCAACTGCATGACCTGAAAAGACGAAGGGAAACGTGACAGAAAATGGAGATAATAACGGAAATTAACTAAAATTAATAACATAAGCTGGCAAGCAGGTAAAGATATGAGTCATTCAAAAGCATAGCTGCACAGGTGGACAGACAACCATTGGTCAGACCCCTGAAGCAATGGGGCTGAAGCAACCACCAGGGGCCCATGGGGCCGGGCAGCCGCCGGGATGCGAACCTTAGAATTAAGGACAGCTGGGGAAAAGATTGGGGCTTAACCCAACGGGTTTAGTAAGCAACCGGGACTCGATAACCTAGAAAGACAAAGACATGGACTCGCATAACCATGACCCCCTCCAACAGAAAACTGGGACACTAACCAGCCTACAACCATGTCGTACCCTTAACAAGCAAAACATGAAAAAACGGTCATGGGGCCCCCGGAGTCATGAGGCCGGATCAGTCATAGGGCCCCCGAAGCAAGAGGGATGACGTTGCGGTGACGATAAGTAATTAAAACGTAAGCCGGACCTGATGGCATATGAAGCGACTTGAATGATTGGATTGGCTAGAAGGTGGCCTAAGGAACATGACTGCCAACAGGTGTTAAAAATATAGACATTAGTAATCCGAAGCACGTGCATACATAAAACACTAACCACCGCAAACCATAAACGTAAACATGAAATGCCTGGGGCATTGCAAGTTCGCTAAGAGAAGTCTCTTATCATGACAAACAAACTAACAGCTTGTGAAAACATAGCAGGAAACTTACTGGCCCACTGACCTCCGCTGAGGAGCTGTTTGGTGAACTGGGGCAGGAGACCAATCTGAGTGAATACGAACCAGAAGTAAAAGGAGACCAGTCTGAGTGAATACGAACCAGGATTAAAAGGAGACCAGTCTGAGTGATTATGAACCAGGATTAAACAGAAAGTAGGCCTATGGAATGGAGTGGGGTATACAACCTGGTGTAGCAGTAGAAGTGTGAACACAACTTTGGGTATAAGCAGAGCATGAAAATTGGTATAAACGCAGCTCTGGTTGTGAGTGGAGCAAGGTGGGAACACCAGGGTGGTGCGCCCAGAGCATGAAAACGGAGTAACAGTAGCAGCTATGGCTGTAAGCCGAGTATACAACATGTGATAACAGACATGTAATACGGATCCGGCTGTCGGCTGGGGACGGAATGAGATGTAACAGCCAACAGGTGAACGCAGCTTGAATGTGAGACCAATCTGAGTGAATACGAACCAAGAGTAGAAAAGTGCAGGACAGTAAAGACGTGCGGATGCAGCATAAGACATTAAATAAAAGCCGAAAGTGTAAATGCCGCTCAGGAGAACAGCGGAGCATGAAAGTGTGTGATTGTGGATAAGCTCTGCCTGTATATTTATGTTTAAATTGTATTGGAGCTGTCATTTGGCATTCCAGGCACTAGAGGCCGCTGTTTTGCAGCACAGTCAGCATGCTTCTGTGTGAACCAGGGAGTGTTGATCTGACATGGTGAAAGGATTATGCTGTGAGGGGCTGAATCCGATTCCATCCTGGCTTGCGGATGTCCGGCAGTGAATGGACACTCAAGGGAAGGAGAGTATATGCTGTCCCCTGTCTGGATCCAGCACTTTGGAAGAGAGGTTGTCCCAGGAAGACCAGTTCCAGTGTATGGACAGAAAACCTTAGCATCAAGCAAGGCCGCACGGTTGCTGACAGCTTGGTGGCCATCCCGGGTAAGCAGCATCCTAGGGCCCAGAACGGACGCAGGTCAGTACACCTGATTACCAATTGCACTTTACTGTTTGGCGCCTAAAGTAACAGAGACTAGCCTAGGCCTTGTATTAGCTAGTTAGATAGGGTAATAGCTTTGTTAGGCCTTACTGTACTGGACTGCAGTGCAGTAGTTAATTTGCAGGCTCTGCCGGGTCTGCCACCGGTTAGGTGTGTCCTCTATAGCGGCACAGTACGACTTGTAGGCTCTGCTGTTTACGCCAGCAGGCTAGGCCTGTCCCTCGGACGGTGACTGTGGGCCTGGGGTATTACTTATACTGTTTGTACTTGTGTTAATACTGTTTCCAAAGTAAAGTTTATATTCTTGCATATAAAGCTGGTGTCAATGTTGCTTCCATGTCTGTGACTTTGCTGTATCCTGGGGAGCCCACCCCGTTACACGGCTTACAAAAGTGAAATACATGAAGTCTAAAGATGGTGGTAGCGGGGGGAGAGACACATGGCAAGGAACAGCTACAGCAAAAGGCCTAAACAATAAACACTGCGTCCGATCTCCAAACATGACGTCAGGTGCAGCCCGGGTAACTCTTACTTCAGCCGATTTGCTGTAAAGAAACTTTTCAGACGAGACGAACGAAGCAAAGTGAAACTTGTAAGATTTATAGAAACTGACTCCTATTACCAACAAACAAAATTGAAAAGCAAATGGAAGTATTTAGGCCCAACGAGCAAACCTGAGGTAGCAGATTCTGAGGCGAAGCCTCCCGTTCGCTAGCAAAGTCGGATCCGACCGGCCTGGTGAGACGGCCCCGGCCCAACCTGCTTACATAGTATGGCGCAAGCATGCTACGGTAGCAGAGAGCAAAATAACAAGCTCCATGCTACAAAGAAAGACTCCTGCCACCAGAGAAGCTAGTGTGCTAATGACACCCAGCGGCAGCTGTGCACCTGAAAACACACACCTGTGAGTGAGGGTGTGGCTCGTATATGAAGAGCCTCCGCCCCTCCCACAAATGCAGGCTGACTAATCAGCCTTACCAACATATATATTGATAGAACATTCTTTGCCAAGCTAAGTGATGGATTCCCACAGGAAATACTTATTTCAAGTCCTTCCCATTTAAGATATGGTCTAGGAAAGATCCTAGATCCCTGTTATTTATCTTAATAGTCTATATCCTTGAATGGATTTGCCCATGCCTGAAGTCAAGTGATGTGTAGTGGTTAGAGGGGGGCGGAATGTATTTAGCATTCCATATTGATGTCTAGGATTAGACATGCCCGTCCTGATATCATGAGGTTTTCTCTGAACAGGGGTAATGTATATAACTTATGTTTATATTTTGATATCCTAACCTAATAGCTTTGTTATAATGTGACAAGTTATTTCCACTCACATGTATTGTTAAGCTTGCAATGCTTTATATCACGGGTGTCAAACACGGCCCGCCAGACCTCTTCATGTGGCCCGCGTAGCCGCCGCCGGCCGCCAGCCTTCACCTTTTATTATCACTACTACAAGCGCTCGCCGAGAGGAGGGAGGAGGCAGGCTGGGAGGACGGGCGCTGGCAGTGTGAGTCATACGTCACGCGCCTGCGCCGCCCACTTTATGAATTAAGCAGGCGGCGTGGGCGCATGACGTATGACTCACGCTGCCAGCGCCTGTCCTCCCGGCCTGCCTCCTGCCTCCTCCCTCCTCTCGGCGAGCGCTTGTAGTTGTAAGTACAATTATACAGTGAGCGGGGCCCGTGTAGTAGAATAGTCACTGCACGGGCCCCGCTGTCATTATAAAAGCAGATGCCGGGTCATTCACTACTACAGGGACACTTATGGAGGGGATCTGTGGATGACACATAGCATAATATGCTATATATGTGTCATCCACAGATCCCCCCCATAACTGTCATACACAGATCCCCCATAAGAGCCACCCACAGATCCCCCATAAACGTCACCCACAGATCCCCCATAAGTGTCACCCACAGATCCCCCATAAGTGTCACCCACAGATCCCCCATAAGTGTCACCCACAGATCCCCCATAACAGTGCGTCACCCACAGATCCCCCATAACAGTGCGTCACCCACAGATCCCCCATAACAGTGCGTCACCCACAGATCCCCCATAACAGTGTGTCATCCACAGATCCCCCATAACAGTGTGTCATCCACAGATCCCCCATAACAGTGCCACCCACAGACCACAATTAGTTCAAAACCCACCAAAAGCACACCTTTTGGTTCAAAATATTTTTTTTCTTATTTTCCTCCTCAAAAACCTAGGGCGTCTATGGGCCGGTGCGTCTTATAGGGCGAAATACGGTAGCCCTTACAGTTCTGGAATGTGTTGGATAACACTGGACAGCATTATGTCAGTGTTATCCAACACATTCCAGAACTGTAAGGGTTACATAACATCATAAATCAGTATAATGCTATGTGACCCCAGTCAGCGCTTGCAGGTCAAGCTTTCAGAGCTAGTTATTACTTACATTATTACAAAAAACTGTAATAATTGAATGCAGTGACAATAATTTATGATAATAAAGAGTGGACACATAGTCCTACAGATACAACCGGCCCTTTGAGGGTGACCAAACTGCTGATGCGGCCCCCAATGAATTTGAGTTTGACACCCCTGCTTTATAGTAACGCTATATATATTCATTTGCATGTATCATTGTGTTTATTTACTTATATATGTTTATAATCTTGTAAGCAATAAATCTGCATATTTTTATAATACCTTTGTATTATTGTATAATGCAGAACTGCAAATGTTTTATCATTAACGTCATCTCACGTCAAAAAGAACTTATTTATCTGAGGAAATAGTCGGACTCAGATGTGAATTGTATCAATTAGGTTGTCTACAATTCACCAGGTCATGATTTTAAAAATTTATGACAAATTTTATACATTTAATTTTTTTATGGTTAATTATTTTTATGACCATAATTAATAATTCTTAATTGAATTATTACAACCCGACAGGGGGTAAAACCCCTCTGGGTTGACTGGAGTAGAGAGCTAAGTGAGGTACTGATGATATAGGAGTGAATGCTCCCCCAGTTTTACACAAAAGGGTATATGCTATAATGCTAAATGCAATAGGATGTTAACCCTGAGAACTATTCACTATTTGCGAATTTGCCTTAGGCGCAAAACATGAAGAGAGGACTTCCACTGTCCCATATCGAACAGAGATTATATCTGGACTGGATAATGTGAAGATAAATACTCCTTAATATCTACTCAATAGGGAGAGCAGTATGAAGTTGACTACATAATGCTGATACATTGTTATCAGCTACTCCCATACTGTAAGTCCATAGACTCTCTTTTTAAGCTAAATGAGAGTGGTTGTGAGCAGATTACTTATCCATACGTGAGAGTCTCTTTGGGGTAGATGGAAAGTTACCTCTTCTGGTTCTTTGGAGTTTTGGAGTGCGAGGAAGTTTCCATGGTGAAACTTTAGGCAAGTCAGCTAACGCAGACAGGTTTTGGACCATTTCCCAGTTGTCAGTAGGTAATGGTGAAATCTGGAGGTGGTCATAGGCTTTATCCAGGTCGCTGTAGGAGGAGATAGTGGTGTGGCGACCATCATGGAGGAATGAAACACCAAATGGGAAGGTCCAGCGGTAGATGATCTTGTGGTGACGCAACCAATCTGTACACAGTTTTATTGCTCTACGTTTCCTAAGTGTTGATTGGGCTAAGTCCTGAAATATGGTGATGGCATTGTCCTCCCATTCTAATGAGTTGGAGTTTCTGGCACATAGCTTCTTTAACAGGAAAATGTAGGAATTTACAGATCAGATCTCTGGGGGGTTCTGTAGGTTGTGGTTTTGGGCGGAGAGCTCTCTGTGCTCTCTCAATTATCACTTCATGAGCAGAGTCCGGCCACAGTAACTTTAGACAGATTTGAATCACTGTTTCAGGAATATCGACCGGAGCTATTGTTTCAGGAATTCCTCGGAAATGCAGGTTGTTACGTCTACTCCTGTTCTCTTGGTCTTCTATGGCATTATACAGGGAGTTGATGTGGGCTTGGCATATTGTCAGGCTGGAAGACACCTCGGTTTGATGGTTTATGATTACAGCCTGGGTTTCTTCTAGAGATTCCACCCTCCGGCCTATGTGGCGCACATCCTCTTTAATAGAGGAGAGAGCTTGGCTAAGGGGTCCCAGGGCATCTGCCAGGGTTTCCTTTAGGTAAGCCCGAGAGATAGGAAGGCAGTCTGTATCAGTGGGATCTTCCCCTACCTTGTCAGCGCTTGCCGCCTCTGCCTGTTTGTGGCTTGCTGTGCGCAGAGTTCCGGGCTCCGTCTTGGAGTCTTTGTTCACTTCTGCTGCGGCTGCCTTTTTAATGAATGTCTCCATTTCACCCGGCTTACTCGAGGAACGGTTGTGTCCCGTCGGGTCTGTGGGCTTTGGGCCACCGATCTTGACCATTCTGGGGTCCAGTAAGCTGTTTGAAACACGCTGTGACCGATATGCTAGCAGGAGAGCCACACTTCACACGTCCATCTGTCTCCAGTGCTGGCTCTGCCCTCACATGATTGTATTCTTTTCTTAAAAGAGTTTATGACAAATTATTACAAATCACCTAATAAATTTGATTAGTTGATGTCCAATTTAATTAGACTGGTGTTTCTAATACATGCACACAAACGTTGTTTGTTTCTGTGTCCGTTCCTTTTTTTTGAGGAGAGGATGCGGACCCATTCATTTCAATGGGTCTGCAAAAAATACTGTGTGTGCTGCCTGCATCAGTATGTCCGTTCCATAGCCCCGCAAATTTTTTTTAACAGGTCCTATTCTTGTCCGTTTTAGGCATTGTTACAATGGATCTGCAAAAAAACGGCTGGCATTGCTCACCTCAAAACACATACGGTCGTGTGCATGTAGCCTAAATGCATTTACTAAGGGCCAGACAGATGTTTTGCGCGTCTTTATCATTGTGACTTTTTGACAAAGGACTAACAAGTCACCTCAAAATTTGCTAACTCATAAGAAATTATGTTAGACTTTGGATTGAAAAATTTGTATGCATTTGATGCAACAAATGGGGAACAACCATGCAGAATTTAGTAAAGAAAAAAAAATTCAATTCAATCCAGGACAGACTCTACAAAAGTAACAGCAAAAAGTAAAGCTTTAAACATTACCTCTTAAGAAAGGCGATTTATTACAAAACGCACAAATGCACGACTGGATTGAGATCAGGGCATTTGGAGGCCAAATCAAAACCTTGGATTCTTTGTTGTGTTCCTCACACCATTCTTGAACACATTTTGCAGAGTGGCAGGGCTTATAATCCTGCTTAAATATACCAGATTCATAGAGAATACTGCTACCATAAAAAGTTGTTCTTGGTATTCAAAAAAGTGTAGGTAGGAGGTACATGTCAAAGTAAATGCCAAGATCCAAGTTTTCCTAGCAAAATATTGCTTAGAGTATCTCACTACCTCCACAATCTTGTGTTCTTCCCATAGTGTATCCTGGTGCCATCTATTCCACTGGTAAACAATCCACACACACACCTGGATGTCCACATGATGTAAAAGAAAATGTGATTTTTCAAACCAGGACACCTTCATTGTAGGACTTTTAGTGGTAGACTATAGTAAGCAAGGACATTCTCACTGACCTGCAGCTATGCATTCTAATACTCAGTAGGCTGTCATGCCCTGTGTGTCGTGACAATTTTCTACAGTATCATAGTCAGCATATGTATCCAGCAATTTGTGCTTTAGTAGCTATTTGTGGGATTAGACTAGATGGGTTAAGCCTCATTCACACATCAGTGTTTTGGTCAGTGATTTCCATCAGTGATTGTGAGCCAAAACCAGGGTTGGAGCCTCCACAGACATAAGGTAGAAGGGAAAGATCTGCACCTGTTCTGTGTTTAGAGCTGGACCTGGTTTTGGCTCACAATCACTGAAGGAAATCACTGACCGAACACTGATGTGTGAATGAGGCATTAGTCTTTACTCGCCATGTGCATCAATGAGCCTTGGGCACCATGAACCTGTTGCAAGTTCACCAGTTCCCCTTGCTTAAAGCAACTTTGGTAGGTAGTAACCACTGCATACTGGGAATACCTAACCAAAACCTGTCATTTAGGAAAATCTCTTCTAGCTGTCAAAATTTGGAATATGGGGAAACAATGTTTAACATTTAACTATAGTTAAAGTATTAGCAAGAATTAAAAAAACAAACAAAAAACTAGGGTTTATGCAATCTATGAGGACGTATACAGTTAGGTCCACATATATTAGGACAGAGACAAGATGTTTCTAATTTTTGTTCTATACATTACCAGAATGGATTATGTTGAACTTCAGACTTTCAGCTTTATTTCAGTAGGTTGAACAAAATGATTGCATAAAAATGTGAGAAACTAAAGCATTTTTTAAACTCAATCCCTTCATTTCAGGGGCTCAAAAGTAATTGGATAAATTAAATAATTGTAAATAAAATGTTAATTTCTAATACTTGGTTGAAAACCCTTTGTTGGCAATGACTGCCTGAAGTCTTAAACTCATAGACATCACCAGACGCTGTGTTTCCTCATTTTTAATGCTTTGCCAGGCCTTTACTGCAGCGGTTTTCAATTGCTGTTTGTCTGTGGGCCTTTCTGTCTGAAGTTTAGTCTTTAATAAGTGAAATGCTTTATTGGGTTCAGATCAGGTGACTGACTTGGCCATTCAAGAATATTCCACTTCTTTGCTTTAATAAACTCCTGGGTTGCTTTGGCTTTATGTTTTGGGTCATTGTCCATCTGTATTATGAAATGCCGACCAATCAGTTTGTCTGCATTTGGCTGGATTTGAGTACACAGTATGGCTCCGAAAACCCCAGAATTCATCCAGCTGCTTCTGTCCTGTGTCACATCATCAATAAACACTAGGGACCCAGTGCCACTGGCAGTCATGCATGCCCAAGCCATCACATGGCATCCGCCGTGTTTTACAGATGATGTGGTATGCTTTGGATCATGAGCTGTACCATGCCTTCACCATACTTTTTTCTTTCCATCATTATGGTAGAGGTTGATCTTGGTTTCATCTGTCCAAAGAATGTTTTTCCAGAAGGGTGCTGTTTTTTTAAGTAATTTTTTTAGCAAAGTCCTATCTAGCCTTCTTATTCTTGAGGCTTATGAGTGGCTTGCAGCATGCAGTGAACGCTCTGTATTTACTTTCATGCAGTCTTCTCTTTATTGTAGATTTTGATATTGATACGCCTATATTCTGGAGAGTGTTGTTCACTTGGATGGCTGTTGTAAAGGGGTTTCTCTTCACCACGGTAATTATTCTGCAATCATTCACCGCTATTGTCTCCCGTGGGTGTCCAGGTCTTTTTGCATTGTTCAGGTCACCAGTGGTTTCTTTCTTTCTCAGGATTTACCAAACTGTAGACTGTGCCACTCCTAATAGTGTACCAATGTTTTTTTTTCTGTTTTCGCAGATGAAGGATGGCTTGTTTCACTTGCAGGGAGAGCTCTTTTGACCGCACAATTACTTCTCAGCAAAATCTTTAAAATGCAAGCACCACACCTCAAATCAACTCCAGGCCTTTGATGTGTTTAATTGAGAATTAAATAATGAAGGACTTGCCCACACATGCACATGAAACAGCCTTAGAGTCAATTGTCCAATTACTTTTGGTCCCTTTAAAAACAGGGTGGCACATGTAAAGCAGTTGAAACTCCTAAACCCTTCATCCAATTTTAATGTTTATACCCTCAAAAAAAGCTAAAAGTCTGGACTTTATGTCCATGATATAACTATACCTTGAATATGTTTTAGTAAACAGGTAATAAAAACAAAATTTGTGTCAGTGTCCAAATATATATGGACCTAACTGTAGTACATGTAGTTTAATAGGGAGGACTCTAGGAGTGCATTTGGAAAGTCTTCAGACCCTTTTATTTTTTCACATTTTGTTATGTTGCAGCCTTATGCTGAAATTAAAAATGGAATTTAAAAACATTATTAGTATCCTTGTTCTGCTAAACACTCTAGCAGATTTGCTTGCTATTTGTCATGAGCTGCTGTATCATCATCTGGGATTTCCTTTCATTAGCTACTGTGTCAATTTTATTTGTTAGTGTCCATGAAATGCATTTGTTGATTTGATTGAACTGCAAGTGCAACATTCAGTGGAAGTCAGACATGATGAGGCATTTACTATATGAGACAAGGTACAATGCATATAATATTTAGTTATATTGCAGCTTTGTGCTAAAATAAAATCAAAATAAAAAACGTTTTTCCCAATCATTCTGCACTCAACAGCCCATAAAACAAAGTGGTAACAGGATGTTCAAAATCTTTGCAAATTTATTGAAAAGAAAAAACAAATTTTTTGAATTGGAATTATCCAGACCATTTATTTAGTATTAGTTGTAGCACCTTTAGCAACGATTACAGCCTCCAATCTTCTTGGGTATGATTCAACAAGGTTTGCACACCTGGATTTGGAGATTTTCCATTCTTCTCTTCAGATGCTCTCAAGCTCTACGAGGTTGGATGGGGACCATTGGTAGACAGCCATTTTCTCTCTCCACAGTTAGATTGGCTTCAAGTCAGGACTCAGTTGCAGTGATGGTGGACCTTCTGGAAGTTTCCCACAGGATATTTGGAGCTCAGTCAGAGCAACCATTGGATTTTTGGTCACCTCCCTTACTAAGGCCCTGATTACTTTGGTGGGGCAATCAGATCTACGAAAACTCCTGGTTGTTCCAAACTTCTTCAATTTAATAATTATAGCAGTCATTGTGCTCTTGGGAACTTTCAGTGCAGCAGAAGTTTGTGTACCCTTGTCCGAATATGTGCATCCACACAATCATGTCTCTGAGCTATACAAGTAGTTCTGACCTCCTTATCGCTTAGTTTTTGCTCTGATATGCATTGTCAGCTGTGAGACCTTATATTGACAGGGCTATGTCTTTCCAAATCATGTCAAATAAAATCAATTTACCTCAGGTGGACTCCAATGAGAGCTAAATTTCAAGTGTCAGAGCAAAGGGTCTGAATACTTATGACTAGTGTTGAGTGAATTAAATTATCCAAAGTGGAGTTCGATGCCTACTGTTTGCTCAGGCCCTTTCAGGAGGCCACTTTATTTGTCAGTCACCAGTACTACAGGATGAATGATGTCATTCCACTCCTTCATGTCCTAGAGCGCATGCTGGTACCATAAATCTGGCTGACCAGGGGACAGGAGACTTGGTGCCTACATCTCATGGCCACCTGAGCTCTGTGGGGGCTGAACTGACAGAGGAGGAGGATGAGGAGGACATTAATGCCCAGGACTTATATACAGAAGTAGGTGGTTTATCTGCTCAAGCGACAGGAGAGGAACAGGAGGATCAGGAGTAGCTGGAGGGCAATAAGGAAGACCAGGCAGATGACACAGACAATGGCAGTATGCAGTGGAGATGGAGGCAGGGAGTCCTTCTTATTCCCTTGCACAAATGGCCAGATGCATGCTGAATTGCTGGCTTAGTGAAAGCCTCATTATCACCATTCAGCAAAGGGATGACTACTGGTTCTCCACAATGTTAGACCCTCACTACAGGGTCAAAATGGGGCCTTTTTTCCACCTTCTCAGAGGTATGAGAGACTCAATTACTATCGAGACATCTTTTGTAGTCAGTTGGTGCAATCACCCATCCTCATGAAGGTCTGACCGGGACAACCCTCTGAGCTCACGCTGCAATACCATGTCTGCTGGAGGAGGGGTGGCAGTAGGAAGCAGGAGTAGCACCAGCCACTCCACATCCAATATCTCCTGGCAGCCAAACTTGAATTGTGCCCGCAACTGGCCGAGTTTTCCCTAGACAAGCTTTCCTGCCTGGCCAGTAGTGTGACATCAGAGCAGGGATTAGTGCAGTGGGGGGGCATAGTTACCCCAAAGAGAACTCACCCTTCAAAACAATATGTTGAGAGATTAACCTTTATGAAGATGAATCAGGTGTGGATCAGCCAGGATTTCCACACAGCAGTGCCTGATGCATTAGACTAGATCATTCTGGCAGTAATGTTCTGACTGCAGTTTGCTGCCACATCAGAACATTGTAAAATATGGCCCTTTCTAGCCACGTACTTCAGTCAATATTCTGACGCTGCCACCCACCTGATGCTACGCACCTGCTGCCTCTGCTGCCATCTTCTCATATTGCCTCAATTTTGTGCTGTTACTGCCACTGCTGTTATCCCCCCCCCCCCCACTCTGTGACTGGGCCACTATGTTGACTTACAGTATCATGCTGTTGCCACCCACCCCACTCCGTGACTGGGCCACTATGATAAATCCTCATGCTGTTTCCACCATCACAGGTCTGTTCTGGGGCCACTATGTTGACTCATTATGCTGTTGCCACCCTCACCAGCCTCTTCTGGGGCCACTAGTGTCACTGGCCTTCTTGACATCACCATTTATTTTACCTTTCTTCTGATCTGTCAGATGAGCCGAAAAATGAAAAACACGATGGATCCTATCTTTGGAGTATCCATAAGGCCTCTATCACACGGTCAGTATTTTGCATCAGGATTTCCTCATGATTTGTAAGCCAAAAGCAGGAGTGTGTCCAAAAAACAGAAGACATGCAAATATTTCCTTCACATGTCATCTCTGTTTTGGACCCAATCCAGTTTTTGCCTTACAAATACTGATCAATTACTGACCAAATACTGAACGTGTGAAGGCAGATGCTCAAAAGACAGGATCCAGTTTTTTTGGGGTTGTTCTTCTGAGGGTTCAGGAGAGGGGAAAAATAATCTGTGACGTCAACACAAACTTACTGCTGACATTCTCCCCACTCTGCGACTGGGCCACTGCTTGTATCAGTGGCTAACAAAATAGGTTATCTATCATTCTATGTGGAAACAACAGACGGTGTAAAATGAGACACCAATTTAGTAGAATGAGTGGCTAACAGAACAGGTTATCTAGAAATGAATGTGCACACCACACAAAAAGTGAAATGAGACAGCTATTTCCCACTTTATTAAAATCAGTGGCTCACAGAACAGGTTAACTAGCAATCAATGTTGAAGCAGCAGATGGTGTAAAATGGGACATCTCTTTCACTCTATAGTAGAATCTTTAGCCACTTCACGGTTTAGTACATTATACGTATCTGACCTGCTATGCTGAGTTCACACTTTAGTTACTTGGTCCGTCAATTTCAGTAGTTATTGTATGGTAACTCAAAATCAGGAGCCAATCCTAGATAAGGTATCAACAAAAGATCTGTACCTGTTCAGTGTGAACTGAGCCTAATAGTGACACACAGTTTTACAGCTAACAAAGAAGTTATTCAAAAGCATGTATTTGCACTGCCACAACCCTTTTTTCTCCACTACTTTATTGGCACTGCCTCCTTCTTTTGTTCTGCTAAAGAGTAATTGAGACACAGATCTTGCAGGGGTGCACAGTGTTTTTCCACTAAAGACTGCTATATGCTTTTTTCTTTTGGTTTAGCTAAGGGTAAGCTAGAACTGTTGCTGGCCTGCACACTATCATATACTGTTCAAGACCTGCCTGTCATACAGTAACTGTTTCACTACCAGAAAGGACTAGTTATGCATGTTGCTGCAATGCACAGTGATGTACACCAAGAAACACTCTCCCTATAGAATGGTATATAGCAGATTTAACGCACTTCATAAAAAAATAATTGTGAACAAAGGAAATTTAAAAAAAGAAAATTGGTGAAGCATCCAAATCAATTTTTTTTAAACTTTGCTTGTCTCTACTTATGACCTTGCAAATTTTTAGTTTCTCCTTTTCAATTAATTTGCAAAAAATTCTATTTTCACTATCTCTTTCAAAATGCATTGTAACTTGTCTTGTGCAGTAAATACATCTGACGACCACTGAATGTTACACTTGCATGTCACCCAAATAAACAAATCTATGCATTTCAGGGACACTAATAAATAAAATAGCCACAGTAGCTAAAGAAAGGAAACCCAAGATGATGAAGCAGTCAAATCTAATAATGCTGCAGAAGATTTTAGAGAAACTCAGTGTTTGAATCATTAAAACACAATGAAAATGAGGAAGTTCTAAGCAGAACATCATAGCTGATCACATTGATTTATAGATTACTACATACGGTATAATTATCATGATGTAAAATAATGTAATTCATCAGACTAGGCTACATTCTTCTATTGTACCAGGGCTCAGTTCCGATGCTCATGCGCCACCTATT
This sequence comes from Bufo gargarizans, assembly GCF_014858855.1. NCBI lineage: Eukaryota > Metazoa > Chordata > Amphibia > Anura > Bufonidae > Bufo > Bufo gargarizans. Next base: position 271,011,396 of record NC_058081.1, on the reverse strand, counting down.
TTTTAATTATTTCCTGGTTTTGGCTTTCAAAACTGCATGAAGAAACTTAACTGTGTGGCCGTAACCTTCTTAGGCTATTTTGGAGATGTTCTGATCCAGTCATCTAACCATCACAACCTGGACCAGTGGTTTAGCAGAATAAGATTTCCATGGTCTTTAAAAAACCCAATATTTTGGGGTAGGGATCTACTTTAGCAATTCCACTGCCGCTTATAAATGTGTGAAAAATAATAGTGCACATTTTGATACTCAGCTTTGGTTTTGATGAAGGTTGTTCCAGAATAAACAACTTTTTAACATAAATTTGGCCTATAATGAACACAGACGCTATTGCTTTCATTAACTTTTCAATTTACATGTTTTGTAAAGCAATTGTTGGGTGATAAAAAAAAAATCTTCTCTGAGGAATGTTCTGTTTTCGAAGCAGTGACAGAAGTTTACTGTATTGTTGGGTTTTGCATTCTAGATTGCCAAGTGCTGATGTTTTCAATGCCACCAGATGTAAGCACTGTATTGTATGGGGGAGGTATCTACATTGCCGCTTTACAGCTTTTTTTATTTTTTTATTCCAGCACTTATTTCATATTTATACTGTATATGGTCTGTGTAAATTGTTGCTTTACAACCTTGCTACCCTCAATATAGAAGAAAGTCCCCCATGGAATTCCATTCTGCTCACATCAATCTAAATTTAATAAAATGGTAAACTGAAGTGACCTCTGGTTCCTCTTCTCATCCTTGTTTATTAGCTTATAAGACATATGTCCATCTTACCATCATCAAAATGTTATTATGTTAATACAGTTAAGGATAAATATACTGTTATGAATCTTAATAAGACATTAATTATAAATTTCATTTGTGTTTCCTACTCTGTATATTTTGTTTAATATGGAAAGGATATTCAGGGATGAAAAGTACAAACAAAAAGTAATAACGAATGTAATAATATATACTATGCATGGAATTTGGCTACAATAAAACTATTCTATTAAAACTACTAGCAGAAGGACCCGGCTTTGCACGGGTATATTTCATCTATTTCATTTAATGTTTGTGTGTGTCGTTAAAAGATATTGATAGTATCCCCCATAACAGTGATCTCTACAGCACCCCGCCCCTTTAACAGTGAACTCTAGAGTCCCCCACCCCTTAACACTGACCCCACCACAGTGCCCTGCCACTTTAAAATGGGACCTCCACAGCAGCCCATCCCCTTAACTTTGACCTTCACAGCAGCCCGCCCCTTTAACAGTGAGTTTCACAGCACCCCACTCCCTTGACAGTGACCTCCTCAGGGGCCTGCCCCCTTAACAGTGACCTCCACAGTTCCACGCTCCCTTAACAGTGACCTTACAGTACCCTGCTGCCTTAACAGTGACCTCCACAGTGTCTGCCCCTTTAACAGTGACCTACACAGCGTCCTGCCTCCTTAACAGAAACATCCACAGTAAACTTCTCTTTAACAGTGACCTCCACAGTGCCCGCCCCTTTAACAGTTACCTCCACAGCACCCTGCCCCTTAAATGCTAGAGCTACACGACGACATGTGTCACGCAACATTTTGTCTCAACCATCTTTACAATGATAGGCTATGGTGTCGCACTGCGACATGTGAAATGCTGCAAATGCGACACGACAGTCACAAAAACTCCATCCAAGAATGTCACATGTCGCAGTGCAACACAAAAGACTATCATTATAAAACTTGTTGAGACAAAATGTCGTGACATATGTCATCGTGTAGCCCTAGCCTAAAGCTGACCTACAGTGAATAAAAATGCCTGGGTTGTTAAACTGTGTGTATTTGGACATGAGCTTCTATTGACTGATAAGGGACATGTGACTGTGTGTATGGCAGTTGGGATATGAAGAGAACGACTTGCAGGCTTGTATTGGCTAATGCAGGTCATTTTTTGGGGAAAATTTTAGGAGCGGTACGTCCTAGAGAGCTGGTCTAAAACGTTCCCGGACACCTGATGTACCTGTGTTCCAAATTTGATGAAGATCGGTCCATTTGTTTGGTCGCTCATAAAGAACAGACAGACGTTGGGACAGACGGCATGCTACCTGCACAGTATTCTTTCCCAGACAGTAAGTGATATGTGTACCAAGTTTAGTAGAAATTGATTGTTTTTGAGTTACAGAACAATATGTGTGTAGCAAAAACAGTTAGAGCATACAAACTCCATGCAGCTGCTGTGTAGGGGCGTATGACTGCCACAAGATTTCTTTCCAGGTAGCAAGGGATGTGTAAACCAAGTTTAGTTGAAATCGATAGTTGCATTTTTGAGTGATTGAGGAACATACATACATACATACACACACATATATACACGTCCTTTTTATATATATATATATATATATATATATATATATTTATTAAATTAAAAGTATATGTGCGATTGAAATGGATAGACACAACATTAGGCAAAATTCATTAGAATGTACATTGACTTTCATTATGACTGGTCTATACTAGCTATTTAAACAAGTGCCTGCATCGACTGGATATGGAGATGTCGTTACTCATATCATGTATTCATTATAGAATTATAACGTTTATAGCAAAAAAAAGTAATTTACACTTGCAGCTTTCATGCCGCTGGGTGTTTAATTTTCTTTATTAAAGCAGCATGCATTTTTGTCATTAAAACAAGTAATGAAACCAAGCCTATAAATTAATCCAGTATAAATTCATAAAGGTGACTAAGTTTCATTGATGCTGATTATTAACTAAACACTTGCTTAACCATTTTAAGTCAGAAACCTGGCACAGTAAATCTATTTAAATAATTTTTTAACTATTCTTACTGAAACCCTAAAATTATTTTGTTGCAGGTGCTCTGTTTCAGCATCAGTGGTCATCATGTGGTCCTGCACCTAGGGTAGGGAGGCACTTAAGGGTCCATTCACGTCTGAAAGAGTTTTGTGGTCCGCAAATTGCGGTTCCGCAAAACACGTACACCGGCCATGTGCATTCCGCGGACCGCACATGGCCAGCATTTTAAGAGATGCCTTTTCTTGTCTGTGACTGCGGACAAGAATAGGACAAGTTCTATTTTTTGGCGGAATTGAAGTGCGAATGCGGAACGGAAGTGCGGATGCAGACAGCACACTGTGTGCTGTGCGCATCTTTTCCGGCCACATTAAAAATGAACGGGTCCGGATCCATTCCACAACGTTACTCATATCATGTATTCATTATAGATGTTTAAATGGAACATTAAAGATGTCACCATAAAGTGGCAAGTGGGCTTCAAATACGTACTAAAACCCTTCTGTTATTATTATTTTTTTTTAAAGATTTGGTTATCAACAAATGGTCAATAAAGAAAAATGAATGTGCAGACTACGAGGGAGATTTATTATTTTACTTGCACGTGAAAAGTGGCATTAAAAACTTTGGCTGAATTAAAAAAATATATATATTAAATTGTTACATCTCTTCTTTTTTTACGCTGCCCTTTCCACTTTCTTTAAAGAGGGCATGGCCAGCCGCCCTGAGATCTTCATTTATATCAGTATTCTGGTGCAAATGAAGCAGAGGATGTGCCTAATTAATGATGAGGCATACCAAGCACCATGCTATTGTACATTGTATACCGGCTCTACTAGGTTTTACAGTCCAGGCCCATTCACTTGAATGGGACTGAACTGCTCCTAGGTCATGTGACTGATGAATATGAGATAACTGGCCAAGGAAGAGGCCATAGTGCTCACAGAAGTGCAGCAGCGTCTTCAAACAGCTGATTGGCGGAGTTGTCTTGAGACAGATGCCCACCGATCAAATATTGGTAACCTACCCTGAGGATAGGTCATCAATATTCTACTCCTGGAAAACCTCTTTAACGCATCTCATTCCAAACATTTCCTTATAGAGCTGTGGCATTCAGGTGACATGCAGTCATTAAATAGAAAACTATCTCTACAACTGACAGAGGATTTGAGAATATTTTAGATAAACTAGCCATTTTACAGACCTATTCAAAGTGTTTCATATCTCAGAAAATATGTGCATGAAATGCATTTTAGGCCTGTGAGCTAGATCTTTATTACTGTTTTGTTTGGCTTATGGAATTTGTACACCATATGTTTTTGTAGCATAACAGCATGTTCTAATATATAATGAAGTGGATCATTTTCATGTTGTTATTTCCCCAATGATGACAAAATTGAGATTTTATTCTGTTCAGACTTTACTTGTCATTTGCAAGGTTACACAGCTTGATGCCTTAGGCTATGAGTTTGACTATTATTCCACTGACAGAGAAAAGACCAAGGGTTTTGTTGTATTTGCTCTGAAATCTGAACGATTTGGTGTTTGATGATCTGTCTTTAAAACATTAGTCTATGTTTGCCTGGCATACTGAACTGAGTTGGTAATTTTTGCTAAAAAAACTAAAATATGTTTGAACAACGTCATATTAAAGGACAATAAATTCTACATGAAGCACTTACCTGAAAGAGCACTAGCAATGTGTAATGGAGAAGAATACATTTTAGGATATAGTTTAATACTAAATACTTATCAAGATTAACACTTACTGTGTCATAACATCTGTTTAACAGCCTGAGTCATTTGCCAGTATCTGTTACTTTACTTTAGCAGTATTTTATCTTTGCTTTCCAACACTTCACTATATATCATTGTGTGTAAATAGTTTAGCTTATAAAGCATCTGCAAGATATATAACAGCTAGAAATGAGAAAAGTCACAAGGCCAAAAGTGACCAAATAACTCAAGTATGAACTCAGCCTTACAGGTCGATGCTAGCTCCAAGAAGAAGTGCACTCATTTTACACCATCGTCAGCTGATTCCACATAGATGTCTACAGAACCTGTTCTATTAAAGACGTATACAAGTAGAGCCCCCCGACAGAGTGGAGAGGGTATCAGCAGTAAGTTTGTGTTGACGTCATTGATTATTTTGCCCTTCCTCTGATCTGTCAGAACAATAACCCACAATAAATGGATCCTCTCTGTGGAGAGAACGAGGTGCAGAACAGCGTGACACCGCCATGCCCTGCACATGTGGTTTGCTAGAGGGGCACTGTGAATTGTCCCTGCAGTGGAGGCTGAGGACACTGTGGGACAATTCACTATTATTAAAATAATGTTCTTCGTGAGACTTTTGATTGCTAGGGTTTAGTTTTCTCAAAATACTCCTGAAGTACTACTTCATGGGTAAACCTGGTTAATAAGATTGAGATATAAAAACATTCTATATAAGCAGAGAAATACTGAAGAAAAATTGACAACATTTTTGGAAGAATGAAAGTTTTAAGGTTTTCCTGCCTACACTCCCTCAATATCCCCCCTTTTTTGCTTATTGATTGGGGGGAGGGTGGGGGGGGGGGGGGCGGAAGACGCATCACAAGGGAGAAATTCAGCTTCGGTGTGAATTGAATTTTCCAGAAATTCCGATTGAATTCCACTTTATCAGCTTCGATTCGCCCATTTCTAATAACAGCATAATGACAAATGAGCTTTGTAAAAGCAATTCAATTTTAACTATTAATCATTATATACACAGTGCATTACTAATTTATAGTAAACTCTCTCTCTCTCTCTCTCTCTCTCTCTCTCTATATATATATATATATATATATATATATATATATATCCAAAAATGGAACAGCATCTCCTAAGACAAATCGCAGGTGCAAGCTACCCGGCATAATACAGCAAACCAAAAATAGTAGCAGCACACCACTATATGCGCTAAGACTAAGTGAACAGGTGAATGTGTGAACAGGGTCAAAAATACATGACGCCATATAGTTACTGCAAAGCAGTGGAGAAGCTCTTAGCGCATATTATTGATCAAAAATATGTCGGGCCCACCTACCGGACGGCAAGGTCGCTTCTCATCAGGTGGGACCTACTCTAACACGGAATGTCCAGCTCCATTTATATACTGTTGCAAGAAAAATTATGTGAACCCTTTGGAATGATATGGATTTCTGCACAAATTGGTCATAAAATGTGATCTGATCTTCATCTAAGTCACAAGAATAGACAATCACAGTCTGCTTAAACTAATAACACACAAAGAATTAACTGTTATCATGTTTTTATTGAACACACCATGTAAACATTCACAGTGCAGGTGGAAAAAGTATGTGAACCCTTGGATTTAATAACTGGTTGAACCTCCTTTGGCAGCAATAACTGCAACCAAACGTTTCCTGTAGTTGCAGATCAGACGTGCACAACGGTCAGGAGAAATTCTTGACCGTTCCTCTTTTCAGAACTGTCTCAGTTCAGCAATATTCTTGGGATGTCTGGTGTGACTCGCTTTCTTGAGGTCATGCCACAGCATCTCAATCGGGTTGAGGTCAGGACTCTGACTGGGCCACTCCAAAAGGCATATCTTCTTCTGTTTAAGCCATTCTGTTGTCGATTTACTTCTATGCTTTGGGTCATTGTCCTGTTGCAACAATCATCTTCTGTTGAGCTTCAGCTGGTGGACAGATGGCCTTAAGTTCTCCTGCAAAATATATTGATAAACTTGGGAATTAATTTTTCCTTCGATGATAGCAATCCGTCCAGGCCCTGATGCAGCAAAGCAGCCCCAAAAGTTGATGCCCCCACCACCATACTTCACAGTTGGGATGAGGTTTTGATGTTGGTGTGCTGTGCCTCTTTTTCTCCATACATAAGGTTGTGCGTTTCTTCCAAACAACTCAACTTTGGTTTCATCTGTCCACAGAATATTTTGCCAGTACTGCTGTGGGACATCCAGGTGCTCTTGTGCAAACTGTAAACCTGCAGCAATGTTTTTTTTGGACAGCAGAGGCTTCCTCTGTGGTATCCTCCCATGAAATCCATTCTTGTTTAGTGTTTCACGTATCGTAGATTCGCTAACAGGGATGTTAGCATATGCCAGAGACTTTTGTAAGTCTTTAGCTGACACTCTAGGATTCTTCTTCACCTCATTGAGCAGTCTGTACTGTGCTCTTGCAGTCATCTTTACAGGACGGCCACTCCTAGGGAGAGTAGCAGTAGTGGTGAACTTTCTCCATTTATAGGCAATTTGTCTTACCGTGGACTGATGAACAGCAAGGCTTTTGGAGATACTTTTAAAACCCTTTCCAGCTTTATGCAAGTCAGCAATTCTTAATCGTAGGTCTTCTGAGAGCTCTTTTGTGAGAGGCATCATTCACATTAGGCAATGCTTCTTGTGAAAAGCAGACCCAGAACTGGTGTGTGTTTTTTATAGGGCAACTGTAACCAACATCTCCAATCTCATCTCATTGATTAGACTCCAGTTGGCTGACACCTCACTCCAATTAGCTCTTGGAGATGTCGTTAGTCTAGGGGTTCACATACTTTTTCCACTTGCACTGTGAATGTTTACATGGTGTGTTCAATAAAAACATGGCAACATTTAATCCTTTGTGTGTAATTAGTTTAAGCAGACTGTGATTGTCTATTGTTGTCACTTAGATGAAGATCAGATCACATTTTATGACCAATTTGTGCAGAAATCCATATCATTCCAAAGGATTCACATACTTTTTCTTGCAACTGTATGTATATATGAAAAAGGGGAGAAGTCTGCAAATAATTTACTGCATTATTGTGCTAACATTACAATTCCAATAAAATTACAAAAGGTACCACATATAATATTATACAAAAATATACTTTATTAAGCCATACTGAAATACTTACAATACTTATTTTTTTAAGTATTTAAATATTGTTTTCAGATTACTTCAGTATAAATTAATAAAGTATATATTTTTAATGATACTACGTGTAGTACCTTCTGTAATTTTATTGGTATTAATGTTCATTGATAGTAAAGCCGCTTTAAAGGAGTTGTCCAGCCTTTACTATGTGATGGCCTATCCTCAGGATAGGCCATCAGTAACTGATCGGTGGATGTCTTCTGACATCACGTTCCCTGCTGAACAGCTCTATCAACCTTGTATTGGAAGGACGCTCACTACTACAGCACTGCTCCCATCAAAGTCACCTTCAGCAATGTTCCAGGGAGTTGGAATCCCATAGATTATATAGTGATGGCCTATCCTGAGGACAAGACTGGACAACCTCTTTAACTTTTACCTAATGTTTGCACCTTTCTACATTGAGTAAAGATGTTTCTGTAGGGTTCTGTAAAGACTCTATAAACTATACATGGCAATAATTAAAAAAACGTAATCTTTATCTGATGTGCAAAGGGACAGTTCATCAGATAGACATAGTACATGAAGGACAAGGAGGTATCGGTTCACTGCAATGTCATACATGTAGACAGCAATGCAGCACACATAATAAAGGTAGATAGGACAGTACATGTAAGACAAGTCCATACCTGCTCAGATCATGTCATACATCTAAAGAGGAGAGTAGCACATGTAGCACGGATAGACATGAGTGCAGTACATATTGTACAGGTAGTAGCTAGCACCGTACATGTAGTACAAGTAGAAATGATTATAGTACAAGAGGAACAGGTACGTAGATAGAAGTACAGTACATGTAACACAGGTAGGGAATAGTGGCGTACATGTACCATGGATGGAAACTAGTCCACCATATCCGGCACAGCCACATAGGGCCATGCACCACCAGATACGTATGGTGAACCACGCAAATATGAAAGTAGCCTAAGTAGTAGTCCCATACATGTAGCACAAGTAAATAGGTCAGTTCATGTAGTAAAGGAAGAAACTGGAACATGAGTGCACGTAGAGGGGTTTACATTACACGTAAAACAGGGAGATGGTAGTTCAGTACATGTAGTACAGCTAAATAACAATTTAATACAGGTACCACAGGTGCATGAAGGTACATGAGGCACAGGTAGATAGGAGTACAGTGCACGTAGTTCTATAGAATAAGTATAGTACACAGAGGCAATAGTAGACTGCCATCAGTGCAAACAGTTCAGCAATATAATACCCACTTGTACCTAATCTGAGAGTTAAGCTCTCAGTGTCTTTTCTGCTTGCCTTGTGCATAGAATTTATTCTTGATCTATTCTCAGAATGTCCCATACTTTCCAGAAAGCTTTATTAATTCATCTATTATACAGGAAGACATCTACAGTAACTGTCAGTAATGAATAGCAGTTATCACTGTAATCATATTTCATTTATACAGATGATGCGGTTTCTGTTGACCCTTTATAAATATGTGCATCCTAAAATTTCATCATACCTAAAATAGCAAGTAAAACTTTACACGCCTAAACAGTCTATAACTTGTTCACTTGCATAAAAGAAAAATATATGTGCAGGAGACACCGGAAACTATTTTTATCTCCTAGGATTTAATAGACAGGACACATAAATAGTTGAATTTTCTAGCTGGAGGTAACTGTCAGGTATTGATTTCAGTTCTTTTAAAAGCATGTCAAGAAGTGACACTGAAAGACATTAGAGTGACAGTAAACCTATCCTTATGATGTCAGCTCCTATCACTTGCTTTCTCATGTCAGGTTTGGGATTCTCCTGCAATATAACCTAAACCTTAATCTAAAGTATGAATGTTAAAATATTTGGTAAACGTAATTGAAATTGAATCTTTTGCTTCCCTTTAGTTTGCATTCATAGGATATTTATACAGCTTCATGAGCAGTGAGCTCACTGTATATGCCGCATTTACAAGTAATACCTACGCTCACGAAACCTAATATGTTGCTAATACGAACAATAGCAGAGCTTCACAAAGGCTGGTCCATTTTAGATTAGCAAACTCCCTTTAAAGAGGACCTGTCACCTCTCCTGACATGTCTGTCTTAGTAACTACTTGCATTCTCCATGTAATAACAATTCTGGAGCATCTTATGACTCCATGTTCTGCCATTCCAGTATTATTTCTACTATAAATAAATTATTTCCATCAATCTGCTGTAAGAGTATAGATGGGTGTTACCAGTCGGGGGGGGGGGGGGGGGGGGGTTGTCCTTGCACAGTTTGACGCTGGCAACACTGATTGGATTATGTCAGACTGTGCAGGGACACACCCTCAACTGGTAACACCTATCTGTACCCTTACAGTAGACTTTTGGAAATTCATTTATAAACTTCTAGTAGAAATAATAAAGAAATGGTACAACATAGAGTAATAAGAATAGATGCTCCAGAATTGTTATTACATGGGGAATGCAAGTAGTTAGGAAGACAGACATGTTCGGAGAGGTGACAGGTCCTCTTTAACCCCTTCAAGACCAGATGATATTCTATTTTTGTTTTTTTAATTTCTTACTCCCAGCCTTCCCAATGCCATAACCTTTTTATTTTTCCATTCACATCGCCATATGAGGGCTTGTGTTTTGTAGGACAAGTTGTATTTTCTAATGACACCATTTTCTGTTGCATAAAATGTATTGAGAAGCTGTAAAAGTTTCAAATTACAAATGGGGTGGAATTACAAAAAAAAAAGACAATTCCGCCACAGTTTTATGGGTTTTGTTCTTATAGCTTTCCTTATGCGGTAAAATTGACTTGTTCTTTTTATTCTTGGGGTCAGTATGATAACAACAATACTTACATATGTATAGTTCTTTTGGTGTTTTAATTCTGAAAAAAATTTAACTTTGGAAAAAATATATATATTTTGTTTCATCGCCATATTCTGACCCCTATAACTTTTTTATTTTTATGTGTATGGAGCTGTGTGATGGCTCATTTTTTGCAGGGCAATCTGTACTTTTTATTGATGCCATTTTGGGAAGCGTATGTCTTTTTGATCACTCCTGTGAGATGTGAAGCAACCTTAAAATGGCAAATCTGCCATTTTGTCTTTTTTCCATTTCCCTATGATTAATCTCACATAAACAATGACAACCAATGGGCAACCCAATTGAATCAATATAAATAAATAAATTGCAGTGGGTGATCTTATTAATACATAACGTTTAATATAAAATACAGATAAAATAATAGCCCATCAACAAATATGACAAGTACAAAAAGTGACACACGCTTGTGCAATGATTCATGGTGCAAAGAAAAAGAACAGTCTTACCACAGGGTCAATTCATGGTGACTAGTGGGAGTCTCTTGGATCCAAGTGCTGGGTTTCTAGCCCTAGACAACCCTGCTTGACCTAAGCTAGTCTTACTGCACAGGGAGCAGTACGTTCACCCTCAAAAGGGCAACCCCACTGAGCCATTCCTAAAATAACTAGGTGTCCTTGCTTTTACCTATTCAACCTTGTGACTGCCCAGCTTTGTCATGGAAACAGCAGAGAAACCCTAGACATAAAGTGGTGTATGGGGAGGGGGCTCGTCTGCACTGGATTCATGCAGTGAGCGGGTGGACACAAGGCGCAATTCACAACCCAGTTGAGGACACAAAGTATTTTTTATTTTTTGATTAGCAAAGACGACGCGTTTCAGGGTACACAGGCCCCTTTATCAAGTCTGTATCCTTGTCACCGTAGGCTAATTGGAGGTCACTCTTGTTGGAGATCTCTTATTTGGGGGGTGTATGGCGGTCCGCACTGCTTGGTTGTGCGGCCGGTGAGTGTCCTCCAGTGGTAGCGCTTCTGCACGTGTAGCCAGTGGTGGTCATATGACACAGACACAAATATAGTCCCTGGCAGGAAATTACATTCACTACAGGTTATATTATGTGTAGGTTAGAGAATGAAAAAAATAGTGAAGTGCTTCTTTAATGGCCACGTGGCATTCACAATAAAACGTTATCATTAACAGTGGAGACCAACTAAATAGTGTGGTCCTCATTAGTTTAAAAGGAGTGTGTTGCAGCCTGTATGACTGTGTGAGATTTGAAATAGCATGGCTGCATCACAAGCGTGACAATACCATGCTATGTGGTTGTATTTTGCACATGTGCACTACTGCACAGTGCACAGCAAAGGACTCCACCAGTCAGAAGAAGCAGAATAATGGTTTTAGAAATTTGCAGTCAGGATAAAACCGCAGCACAAACTGCACTGTATTTACTTTCTGGCGCACCATTTCATCCCATGTGAAACTATCCTTGAGGAATACTTACAAGGGACATATAATGCTTAGGATTTGCTGCCATGGATTTGCATTTGGAAAATATGTAGCATTTTACAGTACAAGTAATAAGGATGAGACTTAAGAAATTTCATCCACGTGCTGTAAAAGAATTTCAAATCTGCAGCATGTAAATTTATGCTTTGGATATCCATCACAGATTTCACCATTGCAATGTATCAAGCAAAACCTGCTGTAAATCTCCAGCAAAATTCCTGATGAATATCTGCAGTGAAAATGCAGGAAAATCCACTATGTATTGCTGTATTTTTAATCAAAAAGGTAATAGACCGAAAGCAGAGAAGAAAAAACTATTAGGACATATGGACATCACAGAGGGTCAGCCCGTATTTGGCATATTGAAGAGATGTGTCTGCTCTGGAGGACAGTGCGACCATATGCAGCGTGCCGGTCCACAGGGGTAGAACATGTGAGGTTCACGGTGGGCCGAAGTGCACAAACAGTTCATCGGTTACTCACAGTTTAGCAGATAGAAACATAGAAACATAGAATGTGTCGGCAGATAAGAACCATTCGGCCCATCTAGTCTGCCCAATATACTAAATACTATGGATAGCCCCTCGCCCTATCTTATATGAAGGATGGCTTTATGCCTATCCCATGCATGCTTAAACTCCTCCACTGTATTTGTAGCTACCACTTCTGCAGGAGGGCTATTCCATGCATCCACTACTCTCTCAGTAAAGTAATACTTCCTGATATTACTTTTAAACCTTTGCCCCTCTAATTTAAAACTATGTCCTCTTGTAGCAGTTTTTCTTCTTTTAAATATTCTCTCCTGTTTTATCGTGTTGATTCCCTTTATGTATTTAAAAGTTTCTATCATATCCCCTCTGTCTCGTCTTTCTTCCAAGCTATACATGTTAAGGTCCTTTAATCTTTCCTGGTAAGTTTTATCCTGCAATCCATGTACCAGTTTAGTAGCTCTTCTCTGAACTCTCTCCAAAGTATCAATATCCTTCTGGAGATATGGTCTCCAGTACTAAGCACAATACTCCAAATGAGGTCTCACTAGTGCTCTGTAGAGCGGCATGAGCACCTCCCTCTTTCTACTGTTAATACCTCTCCCTATACACCCAAGCATTCTGCTAGCATTTCCTGCTGCTCTATGATATTGTCTGCCTACCTTTAAGTCTTCTGAAATAATGACCCCTAAATTCCTTTCCTCAGATACTGAGGTCAGGACTGTGTCACTGATTTTATATTCTGCTCTTGGGGTTTTACGCCCCAGGTGCATCATCTTGCACTTATCAACATTAAATTTTGGTTGCCAGATTTTTTACCATTCCTCTAGTTTTCCTAAATCCTTTTCCATTTGGCGTATCCCTCCAGGAACATCAACCCTGTTACAAATCTTTGTGTCATCAGCAAAAGAAAAACAAACAAGAATAGCATGGTGTTAAACAGGCAGGAAGTGTTCAAACCCATATGCAGTTGTGCATATATATAAAGGGGAGCAAATCCTGCACTTGTGGCCCATTGCTAATGGCGATCACCAGCAAAAATGCAAACGGTGGAGGATGCCCGCAGCGAACCACAAGTAACACAATAAACATCCTACACAAGGTAGCAATTATGTGGATGTAAGACCCAATATAACAATCTAATAACAACAAGGACAGGTGCACTCTGCAATCTTCCAAAGCCCTCAAACTGATGTTAAAGCAAGGACAGACATGTCATGTCTGTGCCAGAGCACCGCGCCAAGGTTTCTCAAGTAGCTTGGGTCCTAACACTCACCTACCTGAGCCGTATGGGTAATACCAGGGGCCAGTGGGCGAATTACAGGAGTGTGAGGACCGACTCACAGACAATTCACCAGTTAACCCCAGCATCTACCATGCAAGCAATGGGAGGAGGGAGGAGTCTGTGAATCCCACTCAAGACTGGCTGGTATGGCCTAGGCTTCACAGGTGCACCCTAAATGTAGCCTGTGGATGGAAAACAGGCACATTTAAATTGGAGTTTATACACCTCCATATACAAGCAAACTAACAAGAATAGCGTGGTGTTAAACAGGCAGGAAGTGCTCAAACCCATATGCAGTCATTGTTTTAATTAGATTGTTATATTGGTTCTTACATCCACATAAATGCTACCTTGTGTAGGATTTTTATTGTGGTATTTGTGGTCCGCTGCAGGCATCCTCCACTGTATTCATTTTTGCTGGGGATTGCCATCAGCAATGGGCCACAAGTGCAGGATTTGCTCCCCTTTATATATATGCACAACTGCATATGGGTTAGCAAATGTTGTGCCCATTCACAAGAAAGGTAGTAGAGAGGAATCGGGCAACTATAGGCCAGTAAGCTTGACATCAATAATGGGGAAATTAATGGAAACCATACTTAAGGAGAGGATTGTGGAACATCTAAAATCCCATGGATTGAAAGATGAAAAACAGAATAGGTTTACTTCAGGGAGATCATGTCAAACTAATCTTATAGATTTTTTTCTAAAATCTAAAACTTTTGTTTTTGTGTGGTGTGACTCAGTCACTGTACTTATAGTAAACCACACTGACTGGTGATCACTAGATCCCAGGCTTCCCCCTACAGTAATATCAGATACCAAACAGAAAGTTAAATACCCCAATATACAATATAAGCCAATATACATGAATTGACTTTATGGGGTGCGATGGGCAACTGCTCTGCTTTTTGTGTTTGTTAGTTTTTATACTGTACAAGAGGCACAAAATACAGTATGTTATCAGTAAACCTCATACTTGTACAGCTATAATGTTTTAATATGAATGTACATATAAACTGAAAAAAAAATGTGCACAATTCAACAATACTTTTTGTTTTCTATATATCTTTAAAAATTACTTTTTGTCAAGCCCTTTATGATTCACATTGAGTTATAGTTACCATTTGTAATAACATTTGGCTGTGCATCATTAATGTAATGCATCAAGATTTTGTTAACAGATGTGATTCTTTTCACACCATTTAACATAATGAGACCAGTTATAAACGGATATGATCAATATCTATATTTGTACACAGATACTATATTGTCATTTCCATTGCTAATGGATAAAAAACTGCTGTATGAAATTCATAGCTGTTCTTGTGGGAATCACTCCAAATGTAGAATCATCATTAATCCATTTACTGCGTGTTTACTTGTATATATTTAATAATAGATTTCTCAATATGATCCCTGCTCCTAGAGGACTCATTTATTTGTCTTTTGTGTCACTAGTTTGTTAGTTCCCCAATTCTCTAAGCAGCGCATACTGTACATGTTTTAAGCACTAAAAGGCAGTTTCATACCCTGCAGAGTAGCCTACAGTTGCTGTTTTTTCTTTTTTTAACAATTTACTCAAGGTATCAATTAATAAGACATTAAGATTCACCAACTGTTATGTGTAGCTCTAATGTAATTCATTTCTACCTAGATATTAATCCTTTTTTAATTTGTAACCAAAACACACAAACAATGCATTATATATGAAACCTCTGGAGACCATGAATAAACATACTGTGTATCTTCTCTGTAGTGCAAATACTAATCTGAATCCTGCTGGAACAAAGGATGTGAGTGGTCTTATGATTTTTCATATTTGCATTTTCAATTGCAGACTCTTTATGATATGTATCTACCTACAGTATCTAGGCCATAGGGACACTGGTGTGAGGTCTCATGCAAACAACCTTATTTTTCATCTGTTTGTGATTCTTACTTTTTGCAGATAGCAAACTGACCCATTCATTTCTATGGGACCATGCACATATCCATATTATTTGCGCATACGTGTGGCCATTCCACAAATTATAGAAAAGGTTGTGTTCTTATCCATATCGTAGATGAGAATTCTCTGTTCTAATGATGGGAGTGAGAAAAAATGTAAAATGCACATGGGAGGAATCTGTATTTTGCGGAGCCCTTGTTTATGGACTGAAATACGGGCATGACCATGTGCATGAGGCCTTAATGAAAGGGAGAGGGTCTCATCACAAAGATCAAATTGGATCACCCTTAGGGCTAAAGCACACGACCTTATGTATTTTGTGGTCTGCAAAAAACTGATCCGCAAAAAATACGGATGACATCTGTGTGCATTCCGTATTTTGCGGAACAGAACAGCTGGCCGCTATTAGAACAGTCCTATCCTTGTCTATAATGCGGACAATAATAGGACATATTCTTAGGCCTCATGTACATGACTGTATTTTCTTTCCGGGTCCGCCAAAAAAATGGAAGGTACTCCATGTGGATTCCGTTTCCGTACGTCCGTATTTTAGTTCAGCAAAAAAAAAGAACATGTCCTATTATTGTCCGCATTACAGACAAGGATAGTACTGTTCTATTAGGCGCCAGCTGTTCCGTTCTGCAAAATACGGAACGCACACGGACGTCATCCATATTTTTTGCGGATCAGTTTTTTTGCGGTTCGCATAATACATACGGTCATGTACATGAGGTCTTATGGTGTTTTGTATAAATCACAGAAAAAATGCACCAAACGGATATGCCACTGACTATACTAGCTAGTCATGCAAGCAGATATTAAAAGCTGAGACTTTTGCCAATATATTCCTGTCAGGAACACATCGGAGCCCATCATGCACCACGTCACGGTCTCTCAGTATGGCAGGGGTCCTACCACTACGCTAACTATGGTGTGAACACGGTCTGAAGGTGATGAAATCCAGCTCACAGCCAAGCTTCCACACAACCGCATAGCAGGACAACTAATGCAATGTGAATAAAGCAAGACTGTAAGCCACACCCATATCAGACCGTGTGATGGAGGCTACCAGGTGCAAAAGAATGTTTAAATGCCAGGTAAAGGCACATTCAATACATATACAACAAAATCACAGAAATATAGTGGCAATATGGGGGAACTGCTCAAACCCCAAACACTGTAGAGTGTTTCTGTTCGGGGGACTGCATGTGGACCGCGCCGGCATCCTCCATTGTACGCATTTTTTGCTGGAGATGGTCGTTTGCTGCGGTCCACATGCGGTGGGACTGCTCCCCCGAAGAGAAACACGCTACACTGTTTGGGGTTTGAGCAGTTCCCCCATATTTGCCACTATATTTCTGTGATATTTCTGTGATGCCTTTGTGGTGCATGTGGACCGCGCCGGCATCCTCAACATGCGATGGGACTGCTCCCCCGAAGAGAAACATGCTACAGCTTATGGTGTTTTTCCCTTTATATCCTTTCTTCAAGTGTGATTACAAAAGACATGTGATTACATACCCCAAGATGCAATATAGTGCATATCTTTATTGATAATATTCATTAAAACAGAGCAAACAATTAGCTTGCACACAAATCTTGTCCATTCAGGCAAGGCAGACGGTCACTGGGTATCAGGGTATCAGTGTGTATTTATTATATTCCTGCTCCAGTACTATTGAACATATGGCTCCTATAGGGTCTATATCAACAGGCATCGTTATGTCTACACAATTATGATTGCCGTTAAAGTGCTTACAGTAGATCAGTTACTATTTTCACCTTAATATTTCAATGCAAATCATCTGTAGGTATATCCTACAATCAGTGTGGTCTTGGAAATCCCTTTCTTGTCTCTATTGGGGATCTCCTATACTTGCCTGCAAACAACTATAAGCACATTAGCCCAATAGCACCTCAATGTGCTTATAAAGCTGCACAGACTGCGTTCTTTCTCCATAACAATAGCTGGTAAACGGTCAAGGATCATATTGTTGGGGTATGTGCCCAAAAAGCGACAATAATCCTCAAAGGAAAATGTTCTGTATTCTTTTACATCAGGTGGAGCAACTTTCCCTGTCGTAGATTTCTGTATGTTGGTATGCTCCCCTTATTATACTGTGGGGATAGACCGCCATATAAATTTAACCCTTAGATCACTGATGGCAGTTCTAAAATTGGTCCATTGTGCGCAGTCACGCCTTGTTCTCAAGTACTGCCTTTTTCCAAATGCCCTTCTTAAGGGCTTAAGGATTAGAGATGGCCTTGTGGTTAGCCTAGCGGTAGTTGTTTCGCAGCAAACTTTCAGCATTCGCGATTCACCGAACATGTAAACATGTCCGCTGGTGCCAGATTATTTTGCATTGCGCCAAACTTTGATCCATGACACATCCATCAGGTGGGACAGGACAGCCAATTAAGACATTTCAACACATGGACACACCCACACCCTATAATAGGACCAGAACTGGCAGCCATTTTACATTTTATGTTTTGCCACTGTAGGGAGAGGTTGATTTGTGGAGCAGGGACAGACTGTTAGGGACACCAAACGTTAGCTAATAGGGCCATAAAAGTCCTTTTAAGGACTGGTATAGGTGTGCTATCGATAGGTGTGATATACTGAGGGGTGTGATATACTTATAATATACTTTCTAATATAGAAAGTATATTATTGTGCATTTGTATTGTGCAGCAGTTGTGTGCGGTTCTGCTGCGATACCGCAGCTATATAGAGGGACAATCACTATTGGATCAACTATTTGCAACGGGCGTGATATACCTGTTGCCCCCAAAAAAAACTGATTGAGGGGGTGTGATATACCTGCTTCCACAAAATACTGATTGATTGTTGTGATATGCCTGTTTCCCCAAATAAACAGGGTGGTGTGATATAACTGTTGTGTCCCAAAAAATAATTGAGGGGTGTGATATACTTACTTCCACAAAATTCTGATTAAGGGGTTTGATAAACCGGCTTCCACAAAATACTGATTGCGGGCTGCGATATACCTGCTTCCACAAAATACTGATTAAGGGGTTCAATATACCTGTTTCCACCGAATATTGATTGAGGCCTGCGATATACCTGGTTCCACAAAATATTGATTGAGGTATGCGATATACCTTTTTCCACAAAATAGTGATTAAGGGGTTTGATATACCTGTTTCCACCAAATATTGATTAAGGCCTATGATATACCTGCTTCTACAAAATATAGATTAAGTGATTTGATATACCTGTCTCCACCAAATATTGATTGAGGGCTGTAATATACCTGCTACCACAAAATACTGATTAAGGGGTTTGATATACCTGTTTTCAGCAAATATTGATTGAGGCCTGCGAGATACCTGATTCCACAAAATAGTGATTAAGGGGTTTGACATATCTATTTCCACCAAATATTAATTGAGGCCTACTATATACCTGCTTCCACAAAATACTGATTAAGGGGATTTATATACCTGCTTCCACCAAATATTGATTGAGGCCTGGGATATACCAGCTTCCAAAAAAATACTGATTAAGGGGATTGATATATCTGCTTCAGCCAAATATTGTTTGAGACCTGCGAGATACCTGCTTCCACCAAATAATTATTAAGAGCTACAATATACATGCTTCCACAAAATACTGATTAAGAGGTTCAATATACCTGCTTCCACAAAATACTGATTAAGGGTTTCCAGCAAATATTGAGTCCTGCGATATACTTGCTTCCACACAATACTGATTAAGGGGTTTGATTTACTTGTTTCCACCAAATATTGATTAAGGCCTGCAATATACCTGCTTCCACAAAATACTGATTAAGGGCTTTGATATACCTCTTTCGCCCAAATATTGATTAAGGCTTACAATATACCTGCTTCCACAAATTATTGATTAAGGGGTTTTATATAATTGTCTCCACCAAATATTGAGTGAGGCCTATGATATACCTGCTTCCACAAAATACTGATTAAGGGGTTTGATATACCTGTTTCAACCAAATATTGATTAAGTCCTGCGATATACTTGCTTCCACAAAATACTGATTAAGGGGTTTGATATACTTGTTTCCACCAAATACTGATTGAGGCCTGCGATATACCTGCTTCCACAAAATACTGATTAAGGGGTTCAATATACCTGCTTCCACAAAATATTGATTGAGGTATGCGATATACCTTCTTCCACAAAATAGTGATTAAGAGGTTTGATATACCTGTTTCCACCAAATATTGATTAAGGCCTATGATATACCTGCTTCTACAAAATATAGATTAAGTGATTTGATATACCTGTCTCCACCAAATATTGATTGAGGGCTTTAATATACCTGCTACCACAAAATACTGATTAAGGGGTTTGATATACCTGTTTCCAGCAAATATTGATTGAGGCCTGCGAGATACCTGCTTCCACAAAATAGTGATTAAGGGGTTTGACATACCTATTTCCACCAAATATTAATTGAGGCCTACGATATACCTGCTTCCACAAAATAATGATTAAGGGGTTTGATATACCTGCTTCCACCAAATATTGATTGAGGCCTGCAAGATACCTGCTTCCACAAAATACTGACTAAGGGGTTTGATATATTTGCTTCCACAAAATAATTATTGAGGCCTGCGATATACTTGCTTCCACAAAACACTGATTAAGGGGTTTAATATACCTGTTTCCATCAAACATTGATTGAGGCCTGCAATATACCTGCTTCCATAAAATAGTGATTAAGGGGTTTGATATAGCTGCATCCAACAAATATGGATTGAGGGCTGCTATATACCTGCCTCCACAAAATAGTGATTAAGGAGTTTGATATACCTGTTTCCACCAAATATTGATTAAGGCCTACGATATACCTGCTTCTACAAAATATAGATTAAGTGATTTGATATAACTGTCTCCACCAAATATTGATTGAGGCCTGTAATATACCTGCTACCACAAAACACTGATTAGGGGATTGATATACATATTTTCACTAAATTTTGATTGAGGCCTACGAGATACCTGCTTCCACAATATACTTATTAAGAGGTTTGATATAGATGTTTCCACCAAATATTGATTAAGGCTTGCAATATTCCTGATTCCACAAAATACTGATTAAGGGGATTGATATACCTGCTTCCACCAAATCTTGATTGAGGCATGCGAGATACCTGCTTCCACAAAATGCTGATTAAGGAAATCGATATATAGAGGTGGCCTTGCGGTTTGCCTGGCGGTCGCGTCACTGCAAATTTAGCTCGTTCGCGGTGTCATATTCTTTTGCATTGTGCCGAACTTTGAACCATGACACATCCATCAGGTGGGATAGGACAGCCAATAGAGACATTTCAGCACATGGACACACCGCCTACACTATAAGTAAACCCAATCTGGCCGCTATTTTGCATTCAGTCTTTTGCCAGTGTAGGGAGAGGTTGCTGTGTGGAGCAGGGAGAGGCTGTTAAAGACAACAAACGCTAGCTAATAGGGCCACAAAAGTCCTTTTAAGGACTGGTATAGGTGTGCTATCGATAGGTGTGACAAACTGAAGGGTGTGATATACTTATAATATGCTTTCTAACATAAAAAGTATATTATAGTGCATTTGTATTGTGCAGCATTTGTGTGCAGTTCTGCTGAGATTCCGCAGCTATACATAGGGACAAATGCTATTGGAACAGCTAATTGCAACTGGTGTGATATACCAGTTGCCCTCCAAAAAAATGGATTGAGTTTACTGCCCACTTGGTGAACCTCCTCACAGCCATCAAGCATGCATCCCGTGGAACCCATATTAATTTGGTGTTACCGTGACAAATTGCATGCAGGCCTGCATTTTCTTCTCCTCCTTCTACTCCCTCCTACTTTTCCACTGCTACCGCCTCTTCCGCTGCACCCCCCCAGCTCCCCAGACCCGTGCCAGGTGAGACGTTGCCATGCTGTGCTGTGGCTGTTGTGCCTAGAAGCCAATAGCCACACCAGTCCTGCACTCCTTTCAGCTCTTTGGTCACAGGCCTATCAGTGGCTAACCCTGCTCAATATGACAGTTGGTAAAGGTGTGTGCAACAACGGTGGCAATCTGCTGAGCACACTGAAACAGGGCAAAATGACACACGTGCCGTGCATGGCACAAGTCCTAAACTTAGTCATGCAGCGATTCGTTGCCAAATGCCCCGGGGTCCAGGACGTCTTGCGGCAGGCCAGGAAAATCTCTGGCCATTTTAGAAGATCTTACATGGCCATAGCTCGCCTTGCTGATGTTCAGCAGTGACACCATCAGACGTCTATTTTGTGACTGAGCGACGAGCTGTAACTCCACCTTGTATATGCTTGATAGGCTGCTCCAGCAGAAAAGTGCAGTTAAAGACTACCTGTACGACATCTGTGGCAGGACAGGTTCTGGGAAGCTTTTTTTTTTTTTTCACCGTGCCAGTGGCTGCTCAGGCGCGGTGAATGCAGACTTCTGCAGCCATTTGATGAGATCACCAAGCTGGTCAGTCGCAGCCAGGATGCCATCAGTGACATCGTACCTTATGCCTTCTTTCTGGAGCGTGCATTGCATCGTATCATTGATCAAGCCATCGAGGAGCAGGAGCTGGAAGATGAGGAAGTTTCAATGCTGAATGAATTACCAGGGGGGCTACTCCATTTGAGACAAGTCAGCAGGAGTCTGAACAGGAGGACTTGGGGGTGGGGTGGAGAAGGAGGAGCAAGACAAGCAGGCTTTAAACTTTTCTGGGATCCCTGGTGTTGTCCTTGGATGTGGGGAGGAGACCGAGGATGACATTCTCCTGGGCAATGAGCAGAAGCCAGGTCTTTACACCGCTTCCAATTTAGTGCAAATGGGGGCCTTCTTGCTCCAGTGTTTGAAGAGGGACCCCAGTATAATAACCATAAAGGGCAAGGACCAGTACTGGGTGGCAACGTACTTAGACCCCCAGTACAAACACAAAATGGCGGACATGTTATCAGCATCACAGAGGGCTGTCAGAATGCAGCATTTCCAGGCCTTGCTTCGAGAGATGCTGCATTCTGCTGTTGTGAGCACTTGCAGAGAAATTTCCACCCACAGAGAAACAGTTGACAGTACCAATCCTACAGCGCGTGCAAGAAGAGGGCGGTTTGAAGATGTGTTGGTCACTTCAGATATGAGATCATTCTCGCAGCCAACCCATTGACAGTGAAAACCCTTGACAACTGGGTGTGCAGGCTTGACCTATGGCCAGAGCTGGCGCAATATGCCATGGAACTCTTGGCTTGCCCCTCGTTGAGTGTCCTGTCCGAAAGGACGTTCAGCGCAGCAGGGGGGATTGTGACCGATAAGCGCACTCGCCTAGCTCATGACAGTGTGGACTAACTCACATTTCTAAAAATGAATGAGGCATGGATCTCGGAGGAATTCAACACCTGTGACGACCACATTTAATTGAATTTCCTCATGCCAGCCTACACATATCCGCTACCACCTAGAACAAATAATGGTCCCTGTCTTATGTAAATACATGGCATAAAAGGCGTTTTCTGTCCGGTGAATGCCTAATGTTTGGGACTTCAGAGGAATTCAACACCTGTGACGACCACATGTTATCGAATTTCAACTATTATCATTTGTTTTGTTTTTTTAGATTGGGAATTTTGTTGTTTTTAATCCAATTTTATATTTTTTGTTCTTTTAAACATATGTATTTGACATATCTTTGTACTGGCCTGCAGTCAAATGATATCTAATGACCGTCTAATATACCTCCAGCCACATAATCACTTGATCTTTTATGTACGGTGAATGCATAATTTTTGAGGCCTGTAATCTAACTGGCCAAAAGTAAAATTGTTATACGGTGACTGCCTAATGTACCTCCAGCCATATTATCAATTGTTCTTTTCTGTACGGTAAACAAATAATTTTTGGGGCCTATATTCCTCTTGCCTGGAGTAAAATTGATATCCATTGACCTGGCCTTTAGTCCACTGGCCTGCAGTAAAATTGATATCCATTGATTGTCTAATATACCTCCAGCCACATAATCACTTGATCTTTTATGTACGGTGAATGCATAATTTTTGGGGCCTGTAATCTAACTGGCCAACAGTAAAATTGTTATACAGTGACTGCCGGTGATTGTTATACTGTACCTCCAGCCACATTATCAATAGTTTTTTCTGTCCGGTGAATTAATAATTTTTGGGGCCTATATTCCTCTTGCCTGGAGTAAAATTGATATCCGTTGACCGTCTAATATACCTCCAGCCACATAAACGCTTGATCTTTTATGTCCGATGAATGCCTTTTAAACATATGTATTTGACATTTATTTGTACTGGCCTGTAGTAAAATTGATATTCAATGACCATCTAATATATCTCCATGGACGTGGTTGCAAGAGAAAAATTGATGGCAAATTAAAGAGACAGATAATACAAATGGTAACCAAAGAGCCCAGAACAACTTTCAAAGATATTAGAGATGAATTTCAATGTCAAGGTACATCAGTGTCAGATCGCAGTATCTATGGCTGTCTTAGCCAAAGTGGACTTCATGGAAGACAAAAGAGTAGGAAACCACTTTTACCAAAATGCATATTGACAAGCCATATAGCTTCAGGGAAAATGTTCTTTGGACACATGAGACAAAGCTAGAGCTTTTTGGCAAGTTACATCAGCTCTATGTTTACATATACTAAAATGAAGCACAGAAAAAAAAACATTGTACCTACTGTGAAACATGGAGGAAGCTTGGTTATATTTTTGGGCTGCTTTGCTGCATCTGGCATATGGTGACTTGAATCTGTACAGGGTACGAAAAAATCTCAAAATTATCAGGGCATTCTGGAGGATAATTTGCTGCCCAGTGTCATAAAGCTTGGTCTCAGTCACAGTTCATGGGCCCTCCAACAGGTTAACCAAAAACACATAGCTAAAAACAGTCAAGAATGGCTAAGAGCAAAGCATTAGACTATTATGAAGTGTCCTTCTATGAGGCCTGATCCTAAATCCTAAATCCTATTGAACATATGTGGAAGGACCTGAAACATGGAGTCTGGAGAAGGCACCCTTCAAACCTGAGAAAGCTGGAGCAGTATGCTCATGAGGAGTCGGACAAAATGCAGAAGTAGTAGTAGTGCAGTAGTCTCATTGAGAGTGACAGAAATCCCTTGACTGCAGGGATTGCCTCAAAAGATTGTGCAACAATATATTAAGTTATGGGTACCATCATTTTTGTCCAGGTCAGGTTCATAGGTTTGTTTTACAAATTATTCTGTTGAACCACAATTCAAAAGTAGAGATGAGCAAAGTTTTCAATAATTCGATTCAGATGCTTCAACAAATTTTCCACAAAAATTTGATTTGATCCAAATTAAAATATCAAAAAAAAATCAGCCATTTCCCGGCTGCAGGGAGCGTGTCTCTCGGTATACATCACTGTGCAATGCAGAAACATGCATAGATAGTCCACTGTGGTAGCGAAGCAGTTACTGTATGTTGACAGGCATCACTATTAGAGTCAGTTCACGCTATACTTATTTGGTCAGTTATGAGTTCAAAATTGACCAAATAACTTAAGAGTGAACTCCGCCTTACCAGTTAATGTTAGAATCATTTATAAAGGACTTAACTGTGCAGTTGCCCAAAATTCTACTATAGAGTGAACTCTCCTTTTACACTGTCTGCTGATTCCACATACTGTAGATTGCTAGAGGACCTGTTCTGTTACACGATGATACAAGTGGGCCCATGACCGAGTGGAGAGATGACAGAGTGAAGAGGGTGTCATCAATAAGTTTGTGCTTTCCCTTCTTCCGATCCGTAACAAGAACAACCCCAAAAAAACAATAGGAGCACCCCAAAATCAGTAGTATCAGGCTGCAATTTTACCCCAATTACAGAATTAAGGATGAATGGAATTACTTACAGTGTCTCACAAAAGTCAGTACACCCCTCACATATTTGTAAGTAGTTTATTATATATTTTCATGGGACAACACTGAAGATACCGTATGACATTTTGATACAAAAAAATAAAAAATATACAGAAAATTTGGATACCTCACAAAATAGTTGATAAATAACATTCATCATGCGTCTACTTTATGTCAGCATCATATTGTAAATGATATTTTATGATTTTTATGACATTTTAGGATGTTAGAAATCTTAGAATTTCAGAAGTATTTTTTCAAATTTTCTATAAGATTTTCAAAACGACTTTTTTAAGAACCAATTCAGTTCTGGTCACTTGAAAGGCCATACATAAATGACCCCATTTTAGAAACTACACCCCTCAAGTTATTCAAAACGGATTTTACAAACGTTGTTAACCCTTTAGGTGTTCCATAGAAATTTAAGAAAAATGAAGGTAAAATTTAATATTTTAATTTTTTTGTGCAGATTTTTCATTTTAACCAATTTTTCCTGTAACACAGCAAGGTTTAACAACAAAATAAACCTCAATAAGTATTACCTAAGTGCTGCAGTTTACATGAACGCGGACAGATTTTGCTGGAATAGTTTTTGGAAGCCATGTCCCATCTAAATGGGCCCTGAGATACCCCAAAAAGAAAACCCACAAAAAATAACCCCATTTTGTAAACTACACCCCTAAAAGAATTTATCAAGGGGTAAAGTGAGCACTTTGGCCCATCAAGTGTTTCATAGATTTCAGAAATACTTGGCTGTGAAAATGAAAAATGACATTTTTACAAAAAGTCTCAGGCAAAAATGTGCACCACATTTTCTTACCCATTTTCTCCTGAATACAGTCATAAACTCCTTCAAAAGAAAAGGAGCAGCATCTGCATTTCTTAACATGGAACTTGCGGAAATTGTTTTTAAGGGCCATAACTTTTTTTGGGGGATGGCTTATTCACATGGCCGTTGTGGCTTCGTGCTTCCGTGGTGTTCCGTTACCTGCTTCCATTGCCCAAAAAAATAGAACTTGTTCTATCTTTTTGCAGAACGGAAGGATCGCGGACCCCATTCAAGTGATTTGCGGTCTGCAGCACTGGCACAGGCAGCACACAGTCGTGTGAATGAGCCCTTGGTCTGAGCTGTGTGAGGGTTTATTTTTTGCAGGACAGGCTAAAGTCTTTATTGGTACCATTTGGGGATACATATGACCTTTTGATCCATTTTTTGGAAGGTGACTTTTGCAAAAATTGCAGTTCTGTCAGTGTTTTTTTTAATATTTTTATGGATTTACTCATGCGGTATATATGATATGACAATTTTATTCTGTGGGTTGATACGGTTATGGTGATACCAAATTTATATAGTTTTTTTAATGTTTTACTACTTTTTCAGAATAAATTTAGTTTTATGTTAAAAATGTATTATAATTTGCATCACCACTAGAGATGAGTGAATTGAAGTTGACAAAGTGGAATTCGATCCAAATTTCAGGAAAATTTGGATTTGCACCAAATCGGAATTTCCTGACGCTCCGTGGTAACGAATCACATTTTTTCCTAAAATGGCTGCTGCACATGTTAGGACATATAGCAAAGAACTCTGGGAACAAGGGATCACCCACAATGCCATGCATGCAGCCAATCAGCAGCCAGCCAGCCCTATAGATAGTCTCAGCCATCTTGGATTCAGCCATTTTCAAGAGTACTTAGTGCAGGGAGAGATGTCAGCGCTAGGGAAAGTGCTAGATAAGACTTGAAAACTTCTTTTGCTGAATAAAAGTTCAGGGAAAGAGCATTAGAAGTGTAAGGAAAGGATAGGGAGTAGTGATAAGCGAGCATGCTCGGCCGAATACCTGTTCGGCTTGAGCATCGCTATGCTCGGCAGATCAGAGTGCTCGGCTGAATAATTCGGGTGCTCTAATACAATTTAATACAATGGAAGTCAATGGGAGACATCCAGGCACCCCCTGCATGGAAGAAAAGAGGGTGTCTGGTTCATAAAAAAAAGGGTAGAAATTGATGGAACTCCATTAAAATGGTTTGGCAACAGCATTAAAAGAATAGCTGGATGCGTCTTAGATTCTTATTATGTATGACACAATAGACAACCACACAAAGGCTATATGCCAAAAGCCAGGTATGCACAAGACATGTACAAGCCATCCATCTATCCATGAGACAGTTAACAGCCAGGATACCTTACAATGGCAGCCTTGTTCACTGATGAACATGATATTATGATTTTATATACATAATATTCGCTATATTGCTATATATTCGTTTTTTGAATATTATGAATATTCTAAAAAAACTAATACAGGGAGTGCAGAATTATTAGGCAAGTTGTATTTTTGAGGATTCATTTTATTATTGAACAACAACCATGTTCTCAATGAACCCAAAAAACTCATTAATATCAAAGCTGAATATTTTTGGAAGTAGTTTTTAGTTTGTTTTTAGTTTTAGCTATTTTAGGGGGATATCTGTGTGTGCAGGTGACTATTACTGTGCATAATTATTAGGCAACTTAACAAAAAACAAATATATACCAATTTCAATTATTTATTTTTACCAGTGAAACCAATATAACATCTCAACATTCACAAATATACATTTCTGACATTCAAAAACAAAACAAAAACAAATCAGTGACCAATATAGCCACCTTTCTTTGCAAGGACACTCAAAAGCCTTCCACCCATGGATTCTGTCAGTGTTTTGATCTGTTCACCATCAACATTGCATGCAGCAGCAACCACAGCCTCCCAGACACTGTTCAGAGAGGTGTACTGTTTTCCCTCCTTGTAAATCTCACATTTGATGATGGACCACAGGTTCTCAATGGGGTTCAGATCAGGTAAACAAGGAGGCCATGTCATTAGATTTTCTTCTTTTATACCCTTTCTTGCCAGCCACGCTGTGGAGTACTTGGACGCGTGTGATGGAGCATTGTCCTGCATGAAAATCATGTTTTTCTTGAAGGATGCAGACTTCTTCCTGTACCACTGCTTGAAGAAGGTGTCTTCCAGAAACTGGCAGTAGGACTGGGAGTTGAGCTTGACTCCATCCTCAACCCGAAAAGGCCCCACAAGCTCATCTTTGATGATACCAGCCCAAACCAATACTCCACCTCCACCTTGCTGGCGTCTGAGTCGGACTGGAGCTCTCTGCCCTTTACCAATCCAGCCACGGGCCCATCCATCTGGCCCATCAAGACTCACTCTCATTTCATCAGTCCATAAAACCTTAGAAAAATCAGTCTTGAGATATTTCTTGGCCCAGTCTTGACGTTTCAGCTTGTGTGTCTTGTTCGGTGGTGGTCGTCTTTCAGCCTTTCTTACCTTGGCCATGTCTCTGAGTATTGCACACCTTGTGCTTTTGGGCACTCCAGTGATGTTGCAGCTCTGAAATATGGCCAAACTGGTGGCAAGTGGCATCTTGGCAGCTGCACGCTTGACTTTTCTCAGTTCATGGGCAGTTATTTTGCGCCTTGGTTTTTCCACACGCTTCTTGCGACCCTGTTGACTATTTTGAATGAAATGCTTGATTGTTCGATGATCACGCTTCAGAAGCTTTGCAATTTTAAGAGTGCTGCATCCCTCTGCAAGATATCTCACTATTTTTGACTTTTCTGAGCCTGTCAAGTCCTTCTTTTGACCCATTTTGCCAAAGGAAAGGAAGTTGCCTAATAATTATGCACACCTGATATAGGGTGTTGATGTCATTAGACCACACCCCTTCTCATTACAGAGATGCACATCACCTAATATGCTTAATTGGTAGTAGGCTTTCGAGCCTATACAGCTTGGAGTAAGACAACATGCATAAAGAGGATGATGTGGTCAAAATACTAATTTGCCTAATAATTCTGCACTCCCTGTATATAGCAATGTAGCGAATATTATGTAATAATTATGTAGTAAGTCAGTGATAATATCTAACACCGGAAAAGCTGGGTAATAACTCAGTATAGATTGCAAGTAATTACCCAGCTTTCTCAGTGTCAGATTTTATCACTGAGTTATTTCTTTCCCAGTGTCAGATATCATTGTAGTGTAGATCACGAATATTCTAATTGCGAATATTCTAATCGCGAATTTTCCATGCAAAAGTTTACACTAATAAGCTTCTCATAACAATCAGGTAGTCAGCTGACCTCATTCTTGGAGCACATACTGTTGCTAAACTTAGACGTGACCAACTGCAGCAACCCCAGATCATAGCACTGCCTCCACAGGCTTGTACAGTAGGCAATAGTCATGATGGGTGCATTACTTCATCTGCCTCTCTTCTTATCCTGATGCGCCCATCTCTCTGGAACAGGGTAAATCTTGATTCATCAGTCCACATGACCTTTTCCATTGCTCCAGAGTCCAATCTTTATGCTCCCTAGAAAATTGAAGCCTTTTTTTTCTGGTTTGCCTCACTGATTAGTGGTTTTCTTACGGCTACAAAGCTGTTCAGTCCCAATCCCTTGAGTTCCCTTTGCATTGTGTGTGTGGAAATGCTCTTACTTTCACTATTAAACATAGCCCTTAGTTATACTGTTGTTTTTCTTTGATTTGATTTCACCAAACGTTTAAGTGAACGCCGATCAAGATCATTCAGGATTTTTCCCGCCATATTTCTTCCTCAAATACGATGGGTCCCTCAAATATAATGTGTTGGACAGTTCTTAACCCAATTTTAGTAGTTTCTGCAATCTCCTTAGATGTTTTCTCTGCTTGATGCATGCCAATGATTTGACCCTTCTCAAACAGACTAACATCTTTTCCACGGCCACGAGATGTGTCTTTCGACATGAATGTCCAGCTTATTCAAATACAGTATTGTGCTTTTCACTAAAGGTGTATTCCTATTATAGATGAAACACCTAGGGCACATTGGATGAGCAATGTGCAACCTGGATACTTTAAAGTAGTATCCTACTTCTTTTATCATGGCTATTGGTAAAATTACCGAAGTGGCGCTACTTTATGACAGCGGGATAGAGGAAAACGTACGGCCCCAGGAATAAACGTCCCTGGTGGGAAGTAGATCATAGGAAACAGGAGAACGTGAGTCTCTCATTGATCCCTAATGGTGCCTGGGATCTAAATCGGTGAATCCACATGCATTCTTTTTGGAGGATTTTACGGTCCCAATCGCCACCCCTTGGGGATACAGGGATGGTTTCCAGGACCGAAAATCGCAAGCACTTAAGGATGGTTGTATCTCTGACCACATATGCCCCCTGATGAACCTAGTGATAGGGGAAACGCGTTGGGGCTTCATTTAGAACCAACCTGGGAATGCATTGACTGGTGCACCCGGGCTTGGCTCTATAGGGTATAGGTGATATTAATTCACCTTACTGTATCGATCTTGATTGGTCCTATCCATCCTAGTGGCCCTGTTGGAATTTTTTCGTTCCTACCAGGTACACATGACCACACCTACCTATGGTCTGTGGAGCAATTTTTGTTAACTGTAAATAGGAGGGTAAACGCAGGGCAGTCAGCCCAGGAACGAGGACAGGGAGTCTCCACCATAAGGGGACGTCCCTGGGCTGAGGTTATAGCCAGGGTGAGCATAGGGAGAGTATAGGCATACCCATTGCTCCCAATTTGCTGCCCTGTGTTCACTCATCCCTCTTGTAGTGGAGTCTGTATGACTAGCTCCCAGACATATTTCTGCATCTATTATTATTGTTGTTTGTCTTTTTCACTTATGCACTGGTGAACCACCACAGTGGTACCTTTTTTATGATCTGACTAGTAAAAGTTATGTTTTAAAGGGATCAATACTGCTGGACACGATACGGTGTCTTTCGACATGGTTGTTTAAGAAATGAGAAGCAACTCATTTGCACCAGTTGGGGTTAAATAACTTATTGCCAGCTGAAAGATATTCGCCCATGCAGTAACTATCCAATAGGAGGTTATAACTATTTGCTTAGTTAAATCCAGCTGGCGCCTTTTTTTTGGGACAGGCAGTGTATGTAGAACAGAAGGTGAGCCAGTCCGTGAGCCTGTCGTTGTATGCCAAAGTGCACGGCAGCGCCGATATGTGGAGCTGTAACTACGGTCAAGGACAACATATGTCATTTACGGTCCACTGGGTAAATTTGGTTCCTGCCCAGCTAAACCAGCAACTTGGCCAGGTGACGCCGCTTCTGCCTCCACATTATCACACCGTTGGTCCTGCAATAATGTCCGCCTCTACCTCCTCATCCTCCACCGTGTCCTTAACCTACACTGCAGGGACAATTCACAGTGCTCCTCTAGCATACCACATCTGCAGGGAACGTCGATGTCACGCTGTTTTGCCCCTCGTTTGCTCTGTGTCATTCATCAAGAAATTGAATCCTGGTTTTCTCTGCAACAACTCAAAATTGGAACCATGGTGACCGACAAAGGGAAGAACATGGTGTTGGCTCTGCGTCAAGGAGGGCTGAGCCATGCGCCCTGCATGGCGCACGCGTTTAATGTGATTGTCAAGCGGATTCTGAAGTCTTCCACCCATCTGCAAGACATGCTAAAAAGTCACAGAAACTTTGTCAGCCAGTGGCAGCTCATGCATGCTAGGGCCCTTTGAGGATGCCACGTTATTTGTCTGTAGCCAGGACTATGGGAGGAACAATGTCATTCCACTGCTCCATATCCTGGAACAGATACTGGTACATCTGGCTGGTCAGGGGACTGGAAACATGGCACTTACATCTCACGGCCACATGAGCCCTGTGGGGCCTGAACTGGAGGAGGAGTTTGAGGAGTAGGACATTGCAGCACAAGCAATGTGTAGCGAAATGGGTGGTTTTTCTACACAAGTGACACGAGAGGAGGAGCAGGAGCAGCCGGAGGAGCAAAAGGGAGATGAGGAAGATTACCCAGGCACACCGTGGCAGTATGCAGTGGAGATGAAGGCAAAGAGACCCTCCGAGTTATCTCACCATTCGGCAAAGGGATGACTTCTGGCTATCCACCTTGTTGGACCCTTACTACCAGTCCAAAATGGGGGCCTTTTTTACACCCGCTGAGAGGGAGAACAAACTGAACTAGTATAGAGACATCCTATGTAGTCAGTTAGCCGCTGCCCATCTGCGCCATCTGCGCCATCATGCATCCTCTCATAGGTCTCACCATGGAAGCCCTCTGTGCTCTCGTTCCACTGTCATGGCTGTTGTGATGGGGTGGGGGGTAGGAGCAGTACCTGCTGCATCAGAAGCAGCCTGAGTCTAGAGTCCATGACAAATTATTTGGTCAGTTTTGGCCCCGTAACTACCTAAATAAGTGAAGTGTGCAGTGATTCTAAGAGCAATGCCTGTCATCTGAGTGTCATACTGTCTCACAGTATTGTTTCACTAGCATAGCAGACTCTCTATGCAAGTTACTGCAAGGCACAGTGTTCTACGCCACTATACAGGCTCTCTGCAGCCAGAAAATAGTTGTTTTTTTTAACTTGATTTGCAGCAAATAAGATCGAATCTTTTCGGCGAATTTGGCAAACCAGACAAATCGAATTTTTGAGCAATTTGCTCATCTCTAATCACCATATATAATATCCATAACATTTTAATTTTTTCACCAATGTCGCTGTGTGAAGGCTTGCTTTTTGCAGGACAGGCTGCCGTCTTTATTTTTTGGAGGGGAAATGTGCAAAAATTGCAATTCTGTCCTTGTTTTTTATTTTTTATGAGGTCCTATATTTGGTATATTTGATATGATAATTTTAATCTGTAGGTGGATACGGTTATGGCAATACCAAATTTACTTTTTTTTTTCATGTTTTACCACTTTTATATCATAAAATCACTTTTTATAAAAAAATAATGTTTTTTGCATTGCCATATCAAAGACCCATAACTTTTTTATTTTCCATCAACACACCTGTGTCAGGGCTTGTTTTCTGCGGGACAGGCTGTCATTTTTATAGGTATCATTTTGGGTGTACATATGACTTTTTGATTGCATTTGAATATATATTATTTTTTTTTGGGAGATGAGGTGACCAGAACAGCAATTCTATAATCAATTTTTTTATTTCTTTTTTATGGCGCTCACTAATCGGTGAAAGTAATGTGATAACTTTATAGATAAGACACAGTAATACCAATTATGTGTAGTTTATTTTGTTTTGTTTTTTCATTTTTTAATCAATTATAAATGAGCAGATATTGGAAAAGGCTATTTATTTTTACTTAGCATTTTGTGCTTCTTTACTCCTATAATTCTGCACTCAAAGTTTTATAGTCATTAAGCATATTTGACAAAATGTCAAAAGTGGAAAATCTATTTCAGAAAAAAAAAATCTGTAAGTATTAAGTATGAATGGGATTATTTCTGCAGCATGTACAGTGGTGTTTGAAATTTTGTGAACCCTTCAGAATTTTCATCATAAATTTGCACTAAAAGTACCTCAGATTTTCACACAAGTCCTAAAAGTAGATACAGATAGGCAATTCAAAGGAATGAATAAAAAAAAAATAGAAATGGTCATTTATTTATTGAGGAAAATGATCCAATATCACATGTCTATGAGCAAAAGTACAGTATGTGAATTGTGGCTTTCCGAATCTGGTGTGACATCCTTGTACAGCAAAAACTGACACTAAATATTTGCAGAAATTGTTGATTAGTCCTGCACATCGGCAAAAAGTAATTTTAGCCCATTCCTCAGTACAAAACAGCTGGCATTACCTTAGGTCTATGGCACCTTGCCAAAAGACTCTATTTAGTGTTTATTTGTTGGTCAGTTCCGCTTCCCTGTACGGTTTGCTAGTGGACTTGACCGTTGGCGACTCACCCACGTGGGTCCCATATCGTTGCTTGTTGTCTGTTTAGTTTGTCTGGTAGGGGCTTTTCTTCCCCATTAGGGATCTTAATAGTCCGAATAAACTTTAGGTTTTAATACGTTACTGCCCCTTATTATTTTTGCACTTTTCCTGTCACAGAGCAGTACACCCTGGGAGAGTGCCTGCGCATTATCTCCCCTTAGGGACCAGCTCTTTTTTCACTCTCCCTATCCAATATTATTCAATTAAAAGATTTCTACAACACTGTCCCTAGCGCATGAGCGCTTGTCACATCTTTCCCTAAGCTAAGCGAAAGACGTGAAGTGGTGGAGACTGCGAGGCATGAGGCTTTTTATAGGGCTGTGACATCACAGGGGATGGCTATCTGCTGACAGCCTGGCTGCACAGCATTATGGATCATATTGTGTTCCTGAGCTTCTTATTTTCACTTTGCAACAGCTATTTGTTACCACAAAGCGTGAACTTCCGATCGAATTCCACTTCCGATGCTTCAATTCGCTCAACACTAATTGTGATACAAGTCTTCTGTTTGTGAAAAAAAAACCTAAATTTCAGCTTTGCAGCACATATTCTTATTTGTTTTAGGGTGGAATATTGATTTATAGGTACAGTCTATATGCATGATTTTTTTATTAAGTTAGCTTACAAATAATTTAATTAACGTTTAGAAACACATTAACTGAGGATCAAAAATTATTACAATTAACATACAACAACGTGATCAATAGTATATTTTCTGTAGTAAAACACGGAAAAAGGAGAGTATTTCAACTGCTATTTATACTTATAAATTAGAACAAAGTACCTTTCCAGTGCTAGCCAATATTTTGAAAAAGGACATGTAATTGGATAGCTGTCTAACTTTAATTGGACATCTGTCCAAATAACCACTTACTTTCATTAGCATGGCTATGAAAGTCTGTCCTTACAGCGACACAAATGCACTTAATTTACATCATCAATGTTAAAGATTAATCTATTGTATGAGATAAGCATCAAGTACAGCGTTTCAGAAATCAAGTAGAGCACTTCAGCACAGGATTAGAATGTGCTTCAAGGATTCAATCACTAAAGAATCTGAAAGAATCACAAATAGGGCTGTTGGCAAAACTTCTACAGTGACTCTTTTGTAAGATTGGCAGATAGAACAACATCAGATATCTTTGGGTTTTCTTCTGGAATACATTTTGACTGATAAAGCTTTCAACATATTTACCAATTGCTAAATGTTTAATTATCCATGGTGCCTGATGTAAAAACAGCTTTTCTTTAGAGGTTAAAGGGCATAAACACTTTTGAATGTATTTTTTATTATTGTGTTTGCCCTCTGCACACTGCATTTTTTTATGTATATTTCAGGCTGCTCTGTCCCTTTCAATGTAAAATCTGTCAGGGGAGATGTCTGACAGCTTAATCTGTAGCACTCCTAAAAGTTAATACAAACAAATTTAAGCAAAATTATTGACAAATTGATGATAATTTTGCTTAAAGGGAATTTGCGACCAGCAACCTCCCTATCCAACTGTCTGCATAGACACATAGCTAGGGTTCACTTCATTAAAACTCTTTCTTTTGTGGGCCCGAGGCTCCATTCTCAAGTTATGATACTTTTTCTTAGGCCATAAGGCAATAAAGATCATGCACACAACAAAGCTTCCAATATGCAGCATGCAGCCATTAGCTAAGCACTCTTAAAAAAAAAAAATATATATATATATATATATATACATTAAGCATCTAGCAGGAAGAGTAATAGAGGGTAGCGCCTATTATATCTAGCATAAAACTAGCACAGCATTTATAAAAAAAAGAACATTATACTGACAGTCAGACATGGTGGTGGTAGCTTGATGATCTCGGGCTGCTTTGCTGCTTCAGGACCTGGAGGACTTCCTGTAACTGATGGAACTATGAATTCTGCTCTCTACCAGAAAATCCTGAAAGAGAATGTCTGGCCATCAGTCCATGACCTTAAGCTCAAGCGTATTTGGTTTCTGCAGCAAGGCAATAATCTGAAGCACACCAGCAAGTCTACTTCTGAATGGCTGAAAAAAAAAACTGAATAAAGGTTTTGGAGTGGCCTAGTCAAATTTAAATTCAATTGAAATGCTGTGGCATGACCTTAAACAGGCCGTTCATGCTCAAACCCTCCAGTGTGGCTCAATTAAAACAATTCTGCAATGAAGAGTAGGCCCAAATTCCTCCACAGATATGTGAAAGACTGATTGGCAGTTATCACAAATGCTTGATTACACTTGTTGCCGCCAAGGATGGCACAACCGGTTATTTAGATTTAGGGAGCAATTACTTTTTCACATAGAGCCAGGTTGGTTTGAATAGCCTTTTCCCTTAATAAATTAAATCATTTTTATTTACCCAGGTTATCTTTGTCTGATTATTCAAATTTGTTTAATAATCTGAAACATTTAAGCGTGACAAATGTTCAAAAACTAAAGAAATCTGTAGGTGTTCAAATCATTGTTCAAAGCACTGTATATAAATGTGGTGCTGTTGTAATTGCACTGACCTAGAGAATGAAGGAAACCAGCCATCTATACTGCATAGGGAGCTTCATGAGATAATTGCATTTTCTTTTTTTTTATTAAACACCATTTGGAATGTATTTGCAGCTCCTCAATACATTGTATGCAACAGTAAATGGAGCCATTAGAAAGTACAACTTAGGCCCCATTCACACGTAATTTTGGTCCACATCTGATCCCTTTTTTGCACATAGGATGCAGACCCACTCATTTTAGGCTACTTTCACACTAGCGTTCGATCGGATCCGTTCTGAACGGATCCGATCATAATAATGCAGACGGAGGCTCCGTTCAGAACTGATCCGTCTGCATTATATTGGCATATAAAAGCTAAGTGTGAAAATAGCCTCGGACGGATCCGTCCAGACTTTCAATGTAAAGTCAATGGGGGACGGATCCGCTTGAAGATTGAGCCATATTGTGGCATCTTCAAACGGATCCGTCCCCATTGACTTACATTGTAAGTCTGGACGGATCCGCACGCCTCCGCACGGCCAGGCGGACACCCGAACGCTGCAAGCAGCGTTCAGCTGTCCGCCTGTCCGTGCGGAGGTGAGCGGAGCGGAGGCTGAACGCCGCCAGACTGATGCAGTCTGAGCGGATCCGCATCCATTCAGACTGCATCAGGGCTGGACGGAAGCGTTCGGGTCCGCTCGTGAGCCCCTTCAAACGGAGCTCACGAGCGGACAGCCGAACGCTAGTGTGAAAGTAGCCTTAATGGGTCTGCAAAAAATGTGGACAGCACACCATATGCTGTCCGCATCCATATGTCCATTCCGTAGCCCCACAAAAAAGATAGAACATGTCCTATTTGTGTCTGTTTTATTGACAAGGATAGGCATTGTTACAATAGATCCACAAAAAAACGGATGCGACATGGACATCCCACAGACGTCATTCGTATTTTTTGAGGATACTCGTTTTGCGGACTGCAAAATACATACGTTGTGTAAATGTATCCTTATCCTGCAAAAAACAAACAAGCTAGTCTCATGTACCCCTGGCATTATTATTGAGTAAATGGGCAATCATATTCCATATTTTTTGCATATAGTACATTTTAAAATCTGCTAACTATTACAAAACCAAATGAGATTCAAATATTTCTGATAAGCTATGTAGTAGAGAGTCTTTTGTCTCATTGCACTTTGGTCTTTTAATGGTTCATTCAATTTCCCACCAATATATAAAATCATAAACCGCTGTTTTTTGTCACCTTGAAATATGCAATAGCCATTACCGCATGTAACACTGGATA
The DNA here is from genome assembly GCF_014858855.1 of Bufo gargarizans. Taxonomy (NCBI): domain Eukaryota; kingdom Metazoa; phylum Chordata; class Amphibia; order Anura; family Bufonidae; genus Bufo; species Bufo gargarizans. Next base: position 270,973,193 of record NC_058081.1, on the reverse strand, counting down.
AAGTAGTGAGTGACTATACTTCACTGTCTGTGTCTCAGAGCAGCTTATCTGCGGCTATCCGGCACATCTGAACAGCATTACAAGTAGATACTGTTCTCGCTGCTGTAGCAAGAAAGCACCAAGTGTGTCACTCTTATCTGCTACCACAATCCTGTCATATTGCTTACTCTTCTAGCGAACACCACAAATGTTGCATCTGAAATGCCTTGATAGGAACAAAATGCAAAATCTGTACTTAATATTGTTAATTTATAGCAGGGATATTAATAATAAGTAAAGGTAAACAATTGCTCTCCAAGGCCATGTAAGATTAACCCATCTTGTTGATTATTTTATTGTCACCACTTTGTCTTGGACAGCACTCTATCTCCACTTGAAGAAGCCACAATGAAATGTTGACATCATATATATTACACGATTAAAGCGAAATCGTAAGTTTAAAAAAAAAAAAACAGCTTACAATTCTATACAATCAGAATTTTAGGTGATTCAATTTGGGAGAATTTTGAGAGAGAATGAGAGAGAAATCAGAATGCCACCCATAACTTTTCAGAGCACTTGATGCACTTTCAATTCAGGTAAAATCGATTCAGGTACTAACCAAATCAGAGGGTTGATTTGGTGTAATCAGACCCAAATCAAAATTACAGACATTTTCTCATCTCTAGTTGTCATTGTTCACTTCAGTCTATATCTTATATCCTTAACTTACATTTCCCTATCACACTGTCATACACAAACACTAGGCCAATATTATAGGAAACCTATTAAAGGGAATGACTTGTGTGGTTCATTTTACTGTCATTCATCAACTATAATTCTGAAGAAAAGAACTTATGTAATTATTCTTTTTCTAAATGTCTGCCTTATTTGTATTTTTAAAAATGTTCCTTTGAGGTGGCTATATTGGAGACTCACGCTTTCTTCCTGTATTGTATATATATATATATATATACAGTGCAGCAGGGTGTGTGTGCTTTATGGTAGCCGCAAGGAAATGTCACAGATAGTGATGGACGAACAAATGCGCAAACACGATCAAATGTTTGCGAACAAATAGATGTCAAATACATATGTTTAAAAGAACAAAAAATATAAAATTGGATTAAAAACAAGGCTAACGAAATCCCCCCTCTTAAAAAAACAAAAACAAATGATAATAGTTGAAATTCGATAACATGTGGTCATCGTCAACAGGTGTTGAATTCCTCAGAGGTCCCAAATATTAGGCATTCACCGGACAGAAAAGAGCAAGTAATTATGTGGCTGGAGGTATATCAGAAGGTGATTTTATATAAATTTTATTGCAGGCCAGTGCAGGTGGAAAAAGTATGTGAACCCCTAGACTAATGACATCTCCAAGAGCTAATTGGAGTGAGGAGTCCAATCAATGAGATGAGATTAGAGGTGTTGGTTACAACTGCCTTGCCCTATAAAAAAAAACACACGCCAATTTTCACAAGAAGCATTGCCTGATGTGAATGATGCCTCGGTCAAAAGAGCTCTCAGACCTATGATTAAGAATTGTTGACTTGCATAAAGCTAGAAAGGGTTATAAAAGTATCTCCAGAAGCCTTGCTGATCATCAGTCCACGATAAGACAAATTGTCTATAAAGGAGAAAGTTCAGCACTGGTGCTACTCTCCCTAGGAGTGGCCGTCCTGTAAAGATGACTGCAAGAGCACAGTGCAGACTGCTCAATGAGGTGAAGACTAGTCAGCTAAAGACTTAAAAAAGTCTCTGTCATATGCTAACATCCCTGTTAGCGAATCTACGATACGTAAAACACTAAACAAGAATGGATTTCATGGGAGGATACCACTGAGGAAGCCACTGCTGTCCAAAAAAAACCACATTGCTGCACGTTTACAGTTTGCACAAGAGCATTTGGATGTTCCACAGCAGTTCTGGAAAAATATTCTGTGGACAGATGAAACCAAAGTTGAGCTGTTTGGAAGAAACACAGAACACTATGTGTGGAAAAAAAGAGGCACAGCACACAAACATCAAAACCTCATCCCAACTGTGAAGTATGGTGGTGGGGGCATCATGGTTTGGGGCTGCTTTGCTGTGTCAGGGCCTGGAGGGATTGCTATCATCGAAGGAAAAATGAATTCCCAAGTTTATCAAGACATTTTGCAGGAGAACTTAAGGCCATCTGTCCACCAGGTGAAGCTCAACAGAAGATGGGTGTTGCAATATGACAACGACCCAACGCATAGAAGTAAATCGACAACAGAATGGCTTAAACAGAAGAAAATACACCTTCTGGAGTGGCCCAGTCAGAGTCCTGACTGCAACCTGATTGAGATGCTGTGTCATGACCTCAAGAAAGTGATTCACACCAGACATCCCAAGAATATTGCTGAACTGAAACAGTTCTGTATAGAGAATTACTCCTGACCGTTGTGCACGTCTGATCTGCAACTACAGGAAACGTTTGGTTGAAGTTATTGCTGCCAAAGGAGGTTCAACCAGTTATTAAATCCAAGGATTCGCATACTTTTTCCATCTGCACTGTGAATGATTACATGGTGTGTTCAATAAAAACATGGTAACATTTAATTATTTGTGTGTTATTAGTTTAAGCAGACTGTGATTGTCTATTGTTGTGACTTAGATGGAGATCAAATCACATTTTAGGACCAATTTGTGCAGAAATCCATCTCATTCTAAAGGGTTCACATACTTTTTCTTGCAACTATACGCAAAGTTTATTCTAGGTATATCACACCCCTGCCTCAATTAGTTTTTTTTTTTTTTTGGGGGGGGGGGGGGGGGCAAATGTTATATCACACCAATTGCAATTATTTGTTCAAATGGCGTTTGCCACTCTGTATAGCTGAGGTATCTCAGCAGAACCGCACACAACTCCTGCAAATTACAAATGTACTATATGGAAGTTACATTATAGGTATTTCACATCCCTGCCTCAAATCGTTTTTTTGGGGGGCAACTAGTATATCACATCAGTTGCAATTAGTTATTCCAATAGCGTTTGTCCCTCTGTATAGCTGCAGTATCGCAGCAGAACCGCACACAACTGTGGGACAATACAAATGCACTATAAAATACTTTCTATGTTAGAAAGTATATAATATCACATATATCACACCCCTCAGTATGTCACACCTATCGATAGCACACCTATACCAGTCCTTAAAATGACTTTTGTGGCCCTATTAGCTAGTGTTTGGTGTCTCTATTCTCTCTAAGAGTCTGTCCCTGCTCCACACAGCAACCTCTCCCTACACTGGCAAAAGACTGAATGTAAAATGGTGTCCAGATTGGGTTTATTTATAGGGTAGAGGGTGTGTCCATGTGCTGAAACATCTCAATTGGCTGTCCTGTCTCACCTGATGGATGTGTCATGGGTCAAAATTCGCTGCTATGAAAAAAAAATATGGTGCATACGAATATCGCCATATGTTTGCATGTTCGGCGAATCGCTAACGACCAAAGTTCGCCATGAAACGACCACCGGGCGAACTACAAGGCCATCTCTAGTCACAGACATAGAAGAGAGAAGTGCAGCTCTCTCTGTAAAGATCTACATAGGAGATTTATACATCTTTAAGGTACTCATATGCCGATGAACGTCAGCCAAAACTACTGATTTCAATACAACCATTAAATGTGTATGGGGCCTCACAACTCTGCCTCGACAACAGATGTTGGGGAAAATAAGCAGAAATCCTTTGTTCTCATGGCAGATGATACCCAGTCAAAGGGGTCTGGCAGTGGCTTGCCACTTAACACATGCCAAGCCTACATGCATCTAAAATGTATTGCCAGCTTCATAAGCCTGTATAGAGTTGTTGTCCTTGCCTACCTTCTGTAGGTCTCTATCAATATAGTAGATTCCCTGCCTTAATTTGTCTCCGTCTAAGCAGCAATGCATAAAATGCTAAGTGAACTGCAGCAAACAGGAAATGTCAGCTTGGAATATTTCAAGATTACTTTTTCATATAGACAGTCTTATGAAAAGTAAGAAATACCACTGCTAACCACTGAACCAACATTTTGCCCCTTGTGTGATCGTAGGTAGGCTTCAGAGGATGGAGCCTCATATCATAGATCCGAAGTCGATTAATTCAAAAACTTTGTAGTTAATACTGTTTCCGTGCAGCATTAAAACGTATTGGCTCCGTTGAGCCAAATTTCATCTTGCCCTAAGTCGTGTGACACTTTGGTGAATTACTACAATATCCCTATCTGCATATTTGAAAACATTTAAAATAGGGATCCGAAGTGGGCTTTGGTACTGGCTTTTATCTCGGTACCAAAGCCCACTTCAGATTCCAATTTAAAATGTTTTAAATATGCAGATAGGAATATCATAGCAATTCACCAAAATCTCGTGCAGTGTGAGAGACAAAGTTTGGCTACACAGAGCCAATACATTTTAATGCTGTACAGGAAAAGCATTAACCACAAAGTTTTTGAATGAACCGCCTTCAAATCTATGATCTGAAGCTTAATTCCCTTCAGCCTAATCCTAGGCCTTACGATTCATGCACATGACTGTATTTTTCATTGGTGTGTGATTGGTATTTTTTGGGACTAGCTGATTGTCCCATTCATTTTTATGGGGCCGAGCACTCAAGTGTTTGTTTGCGGGCCATCACTTCCATTCTGGAAATTGTAAAACATGTTCTATTCTTGTCTGCATTGATGGGAGTGAGAAATGTCAAATACACACAGAAGGTATCCATATTTTGCCGATTTTTTTTTTTTCAAGACCAAAATATGGTTTGCATGAGGGTTTTCTCACATTGTGACCCTTTATCTATCTGTGTGTCTGTTTTTTTGCTCTTTGTGTGTCATCCGTATTTCACATACAGGTGAAACTCAAAAAATATAGAATATTTAACCTTTTCACAAAATTTTAATTTTAAGCTGCATTAATGCAATTCCTTTTAATTTGCATTACTGAAATAAATGGACTTTTGCACGATATTCAAATTTTTCAAGTTTCACCTGTACACTAGTAGGTCGAAAAGTGGAGTTCGAGAGCATCTCCCACCAATATACAGTGAAAACCTCTGAGAGAACAGAGTTTTTACATCTGGCACTGCATGGACTTGGTCCCATGCTCCACTGCAGCCAAAGACTGGATTCAGGGATGATTCAATGGTTGTGGCCACATCACTGCTGAACCTAATTATTGGCTGCAGCAGAACATGTGACCATGCCCATGCAGTGCGAAGGACCAATGCAATGGGTAAGTATGAATTTTCAGTTAAGAAAGACAGGCCTCAGGCATTAGATAAAAAGTAACTATTACCGGAAAACCCCTTTATGTCTAAGTCATATACTGTATGTCATGTATGTAACTTGCTTTAAGGGGAAGCTGGAGGATGCCTTTATTTGTGCCTAAGATGGTGAAAGGTGAAAAGGTGAGGTTTGAGTAGTTTTTTTTTCACAGTAAATCTAAATTGACTGTTTCCCGAAAATGAAAGACAAATAATATTTCTGCGTTTCAGCAAAGCCAAATTATAACAAATTCCAAATTGGAATTTGAATAGTATTTGGAACATGTCACAAAACTGCTGCATTGTCTTTTTTTACTGAAGCGATGTTACTTTTCTCACCATTAAAAGCTTAGATCCTTATCTGCTTTGTGCTTGATTGATTATTTTAATATTATGGTAGTGTGGTTTCCTGGAACTATTACTTCCAGGTTACAATTGCTGGAACATTGCAGATTGTATGCTGACCCACCATGAATTACCACAATACATTAAGCTCTGCTTAGAACATAACTACATTTTGATGCTGTCAAGAATGAGTCTGAAATGTTAATTGGAATCTGTGGGCATTGGCTATTAAAGTTGTCGCTGCAAATTTATTTTTACAAGCATACATTGGCTTACATCTAATGGATACAAATTTTATGTTAAAATAGCCCGATCTGCAGTTTTGCTTTAAATTGATTTCTAATTTTATTATAATAGTGTCATTTAAGGTTTTTGCTTATTTTTAAAACAGCAGTAAGTATTATATGCCACTATACACTTAAACAGTACAAATAATCACTAATATGAAAATGTTTGATTACAGCAGGTTTTTTCAATATACCTCAGGGGTGGAAAAAGATCCCATAGAGCCCCAGAGTAAAGCTTAGTATGCCACCTCCCAGTGAGAGTTCTGCTGAATTTAAATTTTTTTAAGTGGATTCCATTTTTAATAATAAAAAAAATCTGGTTGAGAAACTTTTGTGTTGGATAAAGTGGAACATGTGCCTTATTAATATGACTAGACATAAGCGAATCGAATCCCACAAAGTGGAATTCGATCCAAATTTCAGGATAAATTTGATTTGCTTAGAAGCCGAATTTCCTCGTGCCTCGTTTCAGCTAATCAATTTAACCTGAAATAGTATAAAAAACAACAAAATTCAAACTTACCTCCTCCATTTACTTGTGCCGGGCCGCTAGCCTCCATCTTGCTTGAAGATCTTGGCTGAAATTCTGTGCGTCTCGAGATTACTGTACATCATCACAAGTGCGTGATGATGACATACGTCACCACGCCAGTCAGCGTGATGACATAATCTCGCGCCGCACAGGATTTCGAACAAGATCTCCAAGCAAAATGGCGGCAGGCTGGCCCGTCACAAGCAAATGGAGGCGGTAAGTTTGCATTATTGTTAATGTAACACTCAGATGCTACGATCATGTATGAACGTGGTATCTGAGGGCTACAATGACGGGGGCAGCGCTATCGCAGCTCTCTGTCATTGCACATGCTACTTTAAAAAAATGTACTTTGGTCTGGGTACCAAACATGCCGATTTTTCTCACTCGTGTGCAAAAGCATTAAAACGCTTTTTCCCGCGACGCACCCGCTTCCTATCCGGCCCTCACATGCGACACCCATGTGAAAGAGGCCTTAGGGTGCAAGTGCTATTTGATACAGGCATTAACAGGGTTTATTAGAAGAAAATTTTTAAACATTTTATTTGCCCTTGTGCGGTGCAGTTATATAATCTCGAAATCATTTTTTGGCTTGTATTAGTAGGGAAAAAAAGTCTTATTAGCCGTTGTGTGGTGAAGTGCGAAAATTACAGCCCTTTTGTCAGGTATTAGTGGCAAAAAACTAATAAATTTGTGCTAGGATCGGCTGAGTGAGAACTACCTAACTGTACCTACCTGAAGCAGTAGAGTTATGCCGGAACTGCTGTATTGAGGGTAGCCTGAAGGGGGCTACCCCAGTGTGGATTATGTGTGGAAAGGGGGGGTTGGGTGGGCAGACGTGCCGGCGATCGTGCAGCAGGTAATGGCTGCTGCCTTTTTTAACCCTATGTGGCCCTGTCTCCCCCAGCACAAACACAGCAATGTAATACCATTGCTTAACACTTGTGCTAGGATCGGCTGAGTGAGAACTACCTAACTGTACCTACCTGAAGCAGTAGAGTTATGCCGGAACTGCTGTATTGAGGGTAGCCTGAAGGGGCCAAAAACCACACGGATGCAGGGAAGGTTTGAATCTGTGTATTCTATGTGATATTTTACAACAGCAAATGATTGAATGCAAGTGACATTTCCTGTTGAGGGTCAAGAACATAACGAGCATAACATGCAGATTTCCATCTGCCCAATTTCTGGATGACATGCGCTGGTACATTATTTTTGGAGGCTGCGGAGGCAGCACCTATACGAAATGAATGCCCTGTGATTGCTAATGGGTTGACCCCTGAAGCGGAGACTAGTAGGCGAACGTACCTGAGGAAAGTCTGAATGTTCAAGGGAAACCCATCCAATTGGAACAGGGGGGACTCCGCGGGCACGTTCCCGGTGTACTGCAACCACTCGCGTACGACCGTTACTGGGCACCACTTGTTGTTGGTGACAAAGTACATAACCTGCGCGGATTCCCCAGGTCGGCCCGTCTTGCTGGAGTCCAAGCTGAGGATGAGGTGCGTACCGTCCCAAAGCAATTGGTTCCTCCGCAAGAACTTGCTTGATGATTTTGCACAAGTAAACTCGCCTGGCCTGAGGAAGCCGTAGAATGCCAGATACAATGCCGCCCTGACGAGTGAGCTGATATATTGGCCGAACGGGTCATTGGCCAGTGCGTCAGAAACGGTCCTAACCATGTTGCCGGTAAAAGGTCACCTAGTGGGTCTTCTTTTGATGGACTGTTTCTGGATGCCCCTCAACAAGGATTTAATCGGATGGGCCGTGAATAGTGATGGTTGATCCGGAAACTGCACATACCAATGATGCTGTATGCCAGCGAGGTACAGCTTGATGGTGCTATAGGGTAGATTTAGCTGTGAGTGGCAAAAAGCTGTAAACGCAAGCAGGTATGTGATAGGACCTTCACCGGCCGGAGGGTATGAGAATTTGAACCTGTTGAACAATCGCCAGGCCGTCTTGTACGCCTTTCGTGTGTTGCTGGACAGAGAATCGGACATGAGGCTCTTAGCCATCTTGAGAAATGGCGCTACTCCATCAATAGCTGGCCATGAGGCGGGGCTGGTGTTTGGGAGAGATCTGCCTCTGGAAAGACCTGAAAGAAGAGGGGAAAGTTAAACCGAGATAGAGCATCGGCTGCGATATTACGTTGGCCACTTATGTGTGTGCAAATGAAATTGAAATTGTTTTGCAGAGCCAGCCACGAGCTTCCCCACAAACGCCATGATGTCCCTGGAGGCTGACCTCCCCTTCATTAGGATGTCAGCGAGAGCCTCATTGTCGGTCAGAAACAGGACTGTCTGGTTTCTCCACTGTGCCCCCCCATGTGACTCCCGCTGCTACTATGGGATAGATTTCAAAGAGTGAGGAACTACTTGAAAACCCTGTTATGCTGGTGATGTCTACTGGCCATGGTTGAGCGAACCAATGAGTTCCATGTATGGCTGCAAAGCCGACAGTGGGCGAGGCGTCTGTGTGGACCACTGGGAAACTACTGGATGCCACTGGAATGAACAGGGAAACCCCATTCCACTGGGAGAGGAAGTTGTCCCACATCAGTAAGTCAGAGATGGCGTTCTGGTCCAGCTGGACTGGGCTGTCCTGGCAGGGTGCTTATGGGAGGAGTGCCAGGAGCCTTGAAATGAAGGACCTGCCCTGCGGCATGATTCGCATGGCAAAATTCAACATGCCAAGGAGTGACTGAAGATCTGCCCTGGTAGTCACCCTCACTTGCGCTAGTCTGTGAACGACAGACTTGATTCTGGCCAACTTATCCTGAGGAAGACTGGCCTTCATGTCCACTGTGTTCAAGCGAATGCCTAGAAAGGTGATCTCTGTGCTGGGTCCCTACACCTTGTGTGGGGCCAATGGAATTTTGAGGTCTGAAAAAAGCTGTGAGCAGGACCTGTAGATCTTGAGGTTCTGGGGATTCTAAGAGGAGAAAGTCATCCAGGTAGTGGATGACATGGTTTACCCTGAAGGTGTTAGTCAATACCCAATGCAGCGCGCTGGCCAGCTGGTCGAACAACCAGGGGCTGGACCTTGACCCGAAGGTCAGTTTGCTGGCGAAGTAATAAGCACCCTTCCATTTCATGCCATGCCACTGCCATAACTCAGGATGGATGGGTAGTAACTTGAAGGCATCAGTGATGTCTGCCTTTGACAGGCAGGTGCCCTTTCCCAATTTGATTATGACCTGTATTGCATCGTCTATTGATGCATACCTCATGGAGAATTCCTCGGATGGAATCAATGAGTTCAAGCTCGGTATGTGTAAAGAATGTGGGGCGGACAAATCATAGATTAGGCATTTTTTATTGTTGAACTTCCCTGTCACAATACCTACTGGATTGACCCTCCAGCATGCGAAGGGAGGTTGGTTGAACGGCCCTATCAAGTACCCCGGTCTAGTTCAGTGTGGATCAACTGAGTTACCGCCTCTGGGTCTCTGGTTGCAGACTGCAAATTATCGCATTCGAATGTGGTTTGTGGGAGAGCGAGAAGCCCAGTATGGTAACCGTGAATCAAGCCAAGGATGACGAACTGCACCCAGGCCGGGTGTGGATGCTCAGCCAAGAACAATGCAAGCAGATCCACGTCAACCACGCTTAGTCACGCCGGTCCTTGATTCTTTTGAGGGCATGCTGCGCGTGGATGGGCCCTGAAACAGTTTGCACACAGGTGTAGCAACCTGCACTGATTGTAATGACAGATGGCGTAATTGTAATTGTTGCATATCTGGCTTCTAACAAGGTATTTTATGGGACGTCCTAACCTATCAACCCCGGATGCCGGTTTGATATTTGATGGACCTGGGGCTGAATAAGGCTGTGCTGGATCTGCTACGTGGCTCGTATTGGAACACCAACCCGCAGTGTGGGAGTATGAGTTGCAGACCGTGCACGTCGGGGCTTTTAGCCCTGCAAAATGGCGGCAGAATAATTCAGTGTCTATGTTAGACCAATCCAGAACGTGCTGGCACTGTATCAGGGCAGCTGCTGCTTTGGCTCAGAATGATCTGTGGTAGTCGAAGAATGCTGTGCCGCCATATTTATATCCTAATTCCACCACCTCGTACATGTACAAATCTAGCTCGGCCCTCCTATGCGGGTTGGCTGTGCAAATGACGTCCCGGTATAAGCTGAATGCTAGGACAAATTCTGTGACGTTCAATTTCCTGTTAAGCCTAGCATCCTTTGATTTCAGGATGACCGAAACCTCCCCACATGCAATGGTTTTATTGTCCGGGGCCTCATATGTAGCAATGAGCAGGGATGCCAGGTTGACGTCTTTGCCCTCCAATATGTCCTGCCTGATATTGGTCGGAATAAAATGGGACGGGGCGATGGTGGGAAACTGGGAAGACCCACCAGAAGCACTGGATTGCCCTGCTGCAGGTTCCGCAGGTGTTGCTGCTGCTAATTCTGCCGCCGCAGACCTGGCTTCCACTGATTCCATTCTGGCCTGTAGGTCTGTCATGGATGATGCCATACTGTTGATCATGGCGTGTAGTTGGGTGAGTGATGTCTGAATGGTTCCCATGGATACCTCATCCTGGCTCACGGGTGGTACGTCTGACATCAGAAGACGATATAACTCGGCTTTTCTTGCAGATGCTGGAAAGGGGATGCCCCTCCGGCGCAGCTCGGCGGACAACTTCGGGATGGTCCAGGAATGTAAAGAAGGTCCCATGCTTCGCTCAGACTGGGTGTCCCCGCTATCCCGCGACACGGAAGAGCCTCCAGGCGTGAATTCTTGCGACATCTTCCTACTGGTCATTAATTGAGAGCAATTAGTACCCCCCTTTGCCCGAGTTGTGAACCGCGACCTTGTTCCCGACCACTAATGGATCCTGTCCGCCCTGCAGTTGCAGTAGCGGACATCCGTGCCACCGCCACCTGCTGCGTGCTTGATAGCGGCCCGTGGCCTCCCAGGGCTGTGAAGACTGAAGACGTGACAGGCCCTGGTCTATGTCTGAAGTCGTGACAGATTTGACCAGGCGGCACCTGTGGTGTGACCATGACTGAGAGGAAATCCCGGAATGTGTGCCTGTGGTCGTGACAGGACTTTGTGCTGATGTGTGGACGTGTGGATGAACAGACGGTGTGCCTGTAGGCGTGACAGGACTTTGAACCGGCCTGTAGACGTGAAAGACGTGTTTACCATGACTGCCTGTAGTCGTGACAGGACTTTATTGCGAGTCTGTGGACGTGACAGATGTTTGAACATGAACACCTGTAGACGTGACAGGTTTTTAAAAAAAAAAATATTTATCGAATGCCTGTAGTCATGACAGGATTGTATAACAAGTCTGAAGACGTGACAGACGCGTATGAATGCCCGTGGTTGTGACAAAACTTATGTGAGTCTGAGGTCGGGATGGTGCGTGGGGCACCCTTCCACTGTTGGCTTAACGTAATGGATGTCTGACTGCTTGTGGCTGAGTCGAAAACTGATACGTACCTTATCTGCCGTGTATTTGCCTATGGTGCCATGGAACGTGACACGAACTGTGGAAACACAATTTTTATTTTATTTTTTTCAACTTGCTCCATGAAACCAGCATATTGACTCTGCCCCACCCCCGCACAGAACCGGCTGGTGGCAGGTAGGGGTGCCCCCCAACCCCTGGGGTGTGTAGGACACGTACCCTGTCCTGTCCCCCCCAGCTTGGACGGAGTGGCTGGTGACAGGAACAGGCCGATGGAACGCACCCCTGCCTGCTGCCTCTGTGCATGGCCGCGGTAATTTAATTATGACCTGTTTATGCGAGAGGCCTGAACAGACCTGGTGCGTGGATGCGTGCATACCCAGCGAACGGGGTGTTAGCATTGACCCTGACGCCGCTATGAAAAAAAAAAATGGGGGGGGGGGGTTGTAGGAGAGGTCAAGCCTGATGGAACACAGCGAATTACACCTGGACCCTTTGGGTTCCAGGTGAGTGTTACCCAGTGCACCAATGTTGAATGACCATTCCCGCGGTTGCGATATCCCCCTGGTATGTGCCAACGCAGGTGTGGAAAATCTTTTTTTTATTTTTTCACTCTGCCTTGGCCATGGCTCATGACTGTTAGAGTTGGCCTGGGTTCAAAAGCAGCTTCTAGAGTAATTACAGGTGACCATCTATAACGTATTAAGCAAGCACATGCTGCTGCAAATCCTCCTAAAGAACATTAATAAAGTGCTGGCGAATGTTGTTATATTGTATTCACACAAAATGCAGTTCATCTCTTTCATCAATGTTTGTAATGTGCCAGTTTCCTGGCCTGCCGCCGAACCCCCGACTGTCGCCGCCAGTGCCCACCAGGTGGCGCTGTGCGGTGCGAGTCCTGCCTGCTTGAGCAGTGCAGCCGGGGACTGCGGCTTGAACTGCACAGCCACCGCCGCCCGTGAGCAGACTGGAGCCGCGCCTGCCGGTTTCTGCCACCCTACTTACAGCGTCCAGGAACCGCACCACCGCCCCCGTCTTACTTGAAGTCGCGATGATGCGACCAGCCCTCACGCTGCCAGACCTGTGAACCACAACAACCCGACCCAAGACGTGCCGGCGATCGTGCAGCAGGTAACAGCTGCTGCCTTTTTTAACCCTATGTGGCCCCGCCTCCCCCAGCACAAACACAGCAATGTAATACTATTGCTTAACACTTAACGCTCAGCGGTGCAGTTATCTGTTTTAAAGCCCTTTTTTCTATGTATTAGTGGAAAAAGAAAAATATATTTGCTGCTCAGAGGTGCTGTTATCTGTTTTAAAGCGCTTTTTTGAGTGTATTAGTGGAAAAAGGGAAAATATCTTTGCCGCTCAGCCGTGCAGTGAGATATTTTACAGCCCAGTTTGCCGTGTATTAGTGGCAAAATATATAAAATATATATATATAAAAATATATATAAATATATTCGCCGTTCATGGCTGTACTTATCTGTTAAAAAGCCTTTTGTGTAAAAATAGAAAGAAATTAGGCCTAATTGCCGTTCAGCGGTGCAGTGAGATAGTTTGCAGCAAAGTTTACTGTGTACAGTATTAGTGGTGAAATAAAAAATATATTCGCTTTTTATCATTTCACTCAGGGCCGGCGCTACCCATAAGCAGAGTAGGCCACCGCGTAGAGCGCACTCTGCCTGGGGGCGCCGGCGCTCTGGAGTCCGAATCCCGACTAGCCGCCACCACGCCCCCTACTTGTGATCCATCTAAGTAACATCTTCCTCTGATTCCCGACTAGCCACCGCCCGCGCCACGCCCCCTACTTGTGATCCAAATCTGACATCATTCATCTGCGGCTTCTTGACTCCTCCTGTACTTGCCGGCCGGATCAAGGATGTCCTGGGATGTGCGCCTGCGCGGGCATGAGTTTTTTTTCAGTCACTTCGGCGCAAAATCACGCGAGACCGGAGGTCACGGGTCTCGTGCCGATACTCATGATCGTATCTTATCCAACGTCATATCCGGGGGACAACAGGAAGTGACGTGACGACTCAGGGTATTGAAATATTACGGGGTAGGGAAATATCACTACAGGATCATCAGCGTCAGCGAGCGACACAAGTACGTACGGGGGGTTGTTTGGCGGCAATTTCAAATTACATAATGGGCATTGTGCACTGTGGGGGCAGTATTACTTAGTGTAGGCACTGGGGGGAAAATTACATAATGGGCATTGTGCACTGTGGGGGCAGTATTACTAAGTGTGGGCACTGGGGGGTAAATTACATAATGGGCATTGTGCACTGTGGGGGCAGTATTACTTAGTGGGGGCAAATTACATAATGGGCATTGTGCACTGTGGGGGCAGTATTACTTAGTGGGGGCACTGGGGGGGCAAATACATAATGGAGGGCAGTGTGGGGGTCTGACTGGGCGGAGTCAAGGGGCGGGGTCAAGGGGGCGGCAAAATTTGCTTTCGCCTAGGGTGGCAAAAATCCTTGCACCAGCCCTGATTTCACTTAACTGTTGAAAAGGCTTTTGTGTGAAAATATAAAACAATTTGGGACTAATTGCAATTCAGCAGTGCAGTGAGATAATTTCCAGCTCAGTTTGTTATGTATTGCTGGCAAAATACAAACATATTTGTAGTTCATGGTTTTACGGTACTTATCTGTTGAAAAGCCTTTTGTGTAATAATTTGGGCCTAATTGCCGTTCAGTGGTGCAGTGAGACATCTTACAGCCCTGTTTGCTGTGTATTACTGGCGAAATACAAGTATATTCGCCTTTGATCATTGCACTTATCTGTTGAAAAGCTTTTTGTGTAAAAATAGAAAAAAATGTAGGCCTAATTGCCGTTCAGCGGTGCAGTTATATGTGGCGAAGCCGTTTTAGAGGTATGAACCGAATTACGTAGTGGTAACATTTTTTATGTGAGAAGAGTGAGAGGCGGCTTCTTGTGGGAAATGTAATTTACCAATAAGCAACACCTGAAGCAAGAGGTGTGGCATTCACCAAAACACAGATGCAATAAGATCCACAGTAAACGAGTCAATTTAACCCACAAGTTGCTAGTCTCTCCGATATTCTGGTAACTGCCACGGGAACGTCTGTGACATGTATATACATAAGGCAAGGACCATTCTTTGTTCTGGGTGGGCTGGCATGCGAAAATTCAATTACATGTGGTCATCACAGGTGTTGAATTCCTCTGAGATCCATGCCTCATTCATTTAAAAAAAATGTGAGGTAGTCCACACTGTCGTGAGCTAGGCCAGTGTGCTTATCGGTCACGATCCCCCCTGCTGTGCTGAACGCCCTTTCGGACAGGACACTCGATGAGGGACAAGCCTAGAGTTCCATGGCAAATTTTGACAACTCTGCCCACAGGCCAAGCCTGCACAACCATTAGACAAGGGGTTCCTCACTTCTCAGATCGTCCACATCAGCCGTTAACCCAATGTAGTCGGACACCTGTCAGTCTAGGCATTCCCTGAGGCTGTATCCGGAGGGCGGCTGTCGATGGGTTGGCTGCAAGAATGATCTAATATCCAAAGTAACCAACACATCTTCAAACCGAACTCTTTTTGCAGGCACAAATCTGTACCCGCACCTGGTTTGCTGTGGGTGGAAATTTCTCTGCCAGTGCCCTCAATAGCAGAATGCAGCATCTCTCGCAGCAAGGCCTGGAAATGCTGCATTTTGAAAGCCCTCTGTGATGCTGGTAGCATGTCTGCCATTTTGTGTTTGTACCGGGGGTCTAAGTGTGTTGCCACCCAGTACAGGTCCTTGCCCTTTACGCTTTTTATACCGGGGTCCCTCTTCAAACACTGGAGCATGCACTAAATTGGAAGCGGTGGAGCGCCCTGACTCCTGCTCATCGCCCTGGAGAATGTCGTCCTCGGTCTACTCCCCACAGCCATGGACAACACCAGGTATCCATGAAAAGTTTAAAGCCTGCTCTTCTTGCTCCTTCTTCTCCTCCTCATCCTAGCCACCATCCCCCTCTGAGGAGAGTTCATACAAGTAGTCGTTAACAGCACGTTTCTGCTGGAGCAGCCTATCAAGCAGATATGAGGTGGAGTTCCAGTGCGTCAGGCAGTCACAAATGAGACTTCTGACGGGCAAGTGGTGTCATCGCTGAACGTCAGCAAGGAGAGCCATGGCTGTGTAAGATCTTCTAAAATGGCCAGAGATTTTTCTGGCCTACAGCAAAGATGTCCTGGACCCCAGGGTATTTGGCAACATATCGCTGCTAGACTACGTTTCAGCGTGCTCAGCAGATTGGCACCATTGTCACACACAACTTTACCAACTGTCAAATTGAGCGGTGTTAGCCATTGATCGGCTGTGACTGCAGAGATGAAAGCAGTGCAGGACCGGTGTGGCTCTTGGTTTCCAGTCACAACAGCTGCAGCACAGCATGGCAACGTCTCACCTAGCACGTCTAATAGATTTTGGGGAGCTTGGGGGGGTGCAGCAGAAGAGGCGGTTGCAGTGGAAAGGGAGGAGCCAGCCAATTAGGAGACAGAGGATGGAGTAGGAAGAGAATATGAAGAGGCTGGTCTGCATGCAATACATGGCGGTAACACCAAATCCACACGGGTGCCTCAGGTTTCATGCTTGATGGCCGTCAGAAGGTTCACCGAGTGGGCGGTAAAAGTTATGTACCTTCCCTGCCTGTGTTTGCTAGACCATGTGTCTATGGACAGATGTATCTTGGCACTGACACTGTGTGCCAGAGATATATAAACTTGCCGCTGAACGTGGCCATATAGTTCAGGGATGCCATTCAGGGACAAATATTTCCTTCTGGGGATCTTCCATTACGGTGTCCCAATGGCCACAAATTTTCTAAAGGCCTCCAAGTCCACCAATTTATATGGCAGTAGGTGGCAGGCTAGCAGTTCTGACAAGCCAACGGTCAGCCGTTGGGCAAGAGGATTATCCAGCTTTATCATTTTTTTACGCTTGAACATTTGGGCCAATAAAGAAATGTATACAAACGTTTGTACGTATTCATACTGACCAGGAGAATGAAGTGCATAGGTCAGCAAATGGAATGCTGTAGGAAAAAAACCCTGTGGTATCTGAATCTATGGGACTCCTGTGGATATTCCATAAAAGTTTTATCTGCAGTCCGATGTGACACTACAAATAACACAGTGATAACTCTCTGATTACTGAAAATGTAGTAGTGTTACCTGCAGTCCTATGTAAAACCACAGATAACACTAGTGCTGATAATGTGGCAGTGTTACCTGCAGTCCTATGCAAAACCACACATAACACTAGTGCTGATAATGTGGTAGTGTTACCTGCAGTCTCATGTAAAACCACAGATAACACTAGTGCTGATAATGTGGTAGTGTTACCTGCAGTCCTATGTAAAACCACAGATAACACTAGTGTAGATCATGTGGTAGTGTTACCTGTGTCCTTAGTGTGCCTCCCTATGCCTCTCCCATGGACTCCATGCTGACGTCTCTGCCACTTCTTCCTTCTTCTTTCTCTTGCCCCGCACAGAACGTCCTGATGCAGCTGCGTCAAGACATAGGAACACTGTGAGCATGGTGATGGTGACGCAAACACAGACACAGGGACAGACACACACACACATACATACAATAAATATGATCACACATCACTGCTCCTGCCTGTCTGCTTTGGTAAAGCCGGGCATAGATGGACTATGTCAGGCTTTAGTAGAGTGGGTACAGGACAGTGGACACAGGGCGCGATATGCATGCTAGCACAGCTGAACGATTGCAGGGCAAGAGCCCTCATACATATCGCTCCTCCTACCTGTGTCATACCCCCCCCCCCCCATTTTGGGGTGAATTAGGGGTTCACCCTTGCTGTTGATGTTGAGTGTGCACATAGCCACCAATCATATCCCCCCCCAAAGGTGACTGATGTGCTGGGGGGGGGGGTATGTTTGGTGGCTATGTGAACATTCAGCATCAGCAGCAAGGAGCTAAAGGTGTTATCCAACCCCTAATGCCCCCCAAAATTCCCAGGGGGGATGTAGGAGGAAGTCACACTGTCCCCCTGAGTCCTCTGTGAGCCCTCCCCCTATGAGGCCTCTATGACCACTCTCCTTCCTCTTGTCCTCTCTGAGCCTCTATGAGCCCACTCCAAAACACCACTGCTTGATGCTGCCCTCAGGAGTATCCATATTCAACCAACCATATAGACCGGTCCGGAGTGGTCCTTCAGTCTTGGCTGGGGGGGCTACAGACACTGCCACTGGCTGATGACTTTAGGGCTACAGGCGTGAGTGCAGGGACCGAGTGGAGGCTAGTAGGCAGGGTGTGTGTGAACTTCTGCGCCGCCTGATCCTGCTGCCTGCCAGCTACACACTTGCCAATCAGCAGCAGGATCTTTGCACTGTGAAAAGCTGAATGGCCAGTGTGAAATTCTGCAGACCCCTGCAGCCCGGATCATCAGGTCAGAAAGGGACAGGGAGGGGGCCCGAGGGAGAACACAAGTACCGCTGCCGCATATTAGAGAGGACCTTTCATACTTTATTAACTAAGTAGCAGGACATGTAGGGCATACATGGGGGATGTTCCTGCACTTACTATTATTTCTGGGCGCCACTCCAGCCCCCATTACAGTCTCCCGTGCTGTATGCTAAGTAACAGCATCGGAACACCTGGGAGGAGACATCAGATTTTCTCTGTGGGCGTTCCTTCTCCCTGGCTGTAGCGCTGTCCAATAACAGCCAGGGAGAAGGTAAGGTTTTGTGCTGCAATTGGACAGCGCTACAACCAGGGAGATAGCAACGGCGTGGTCTGCCTATATTGGCGGTACGCAACAAACAGTGTACATTTACTGTATATGCCAAGTAATATCACACCGCCTTGCTATTCTATTTTTTTACATTACAGAATAGCACAGCAGACTATGTTTTGTCATATAAAGGCTTCCAGTTCAAAAACTTATATTTACTGTTCTAAGGCTACTTTCACACTTGCGTTTGGTGCGGATCTGTCTTGTATCTGCACAGACAGATCCGCACCGATAATGCAAATGCTTGTATCCGTTAATAACGGATCCGTTTGCATTATTCATTCAAAACGGATCCATCTTGACTTACATTGAAAGTCAATGGGGGACGGATACGTTTTCAATTGCACCATATTGTGTCAGTGAAAAACGGATCCATCCCCATTGACTTACATTGTGAGTCAGGACGGATCCGTTTGGCTCCGCATAGTCAGACGATCACCAAAACGCTGCAAGCTGCGTTTTAGTGACCGTCTAAAAAACACAATGGAGACCAAACACAGCCAAATTGATGCATTCTGAACGGATCCTTATACATTCAGAATGCATTGGGGCTGAACTGATCCGTTTTGGGCCACTTGTGAGGGCCCTGAAACGGATCTCACAAGTGGACCCAGAAACACCAGTGTGAAATTAGCCTAAAATGTGAGCTAATGTGTGGCAGACATCATTCAAAAACTTCCATTAAGCATAAACAGCCAAGGTTTCAATCTGGAAATCTTCCTGACTGAAACCTTAGAAGCACATGGTGATGTAACATGGAAGAAGCCTGCCTTATATTGAATTTATAGGGAAATATGGTATCAGTTGAAACTGTGATAGAACAGGCCATGTATTCTAAATACAGATTAATAGAAAATAATCTGACATACGCATATTTTTTCATATTATAGCTTTATGGCTCACACTCACTACAGGATTATAGCCCTCTTTTGCATGGAGGCAATAGGGCTGCCATTTATCCTGCTCTATACCTCTTTAGGCCTGTACTATTTTTCTGTTGAAATCAGTAGTAATCAAGTAAAAATAAAAATAAAGTGTAATGTTCCAACAGGCACCCTATGTTCAGATATATTCCGTCCTACAATACATATGGTGCCCATTCCAAGAGTACAACATCCATTTATTTGAAATCTACAGTCCTTAACATTAAAATTGCTACACCGATGAGAAAAAGTCATGAGATTATGGAAATTGTGTTAATAATATGGGAATGATAAACCATGGAAACAAAATATTCTATATATCTTGTTTTTTTCAGTATTGAGAATGAGCACCACAAACAAGAATATACGCACTTACGCGCCTTGGCATGCTATCAGTGAGATTGTCTAAGGAATGTTCTGCCACACTGAATGCACTTGGGCACACATATCATCAAGATACACTCCCAGCCAGGGCCGTCTTTACCAAGGGGCAAAAGGGGCAGCTGCCCTGGGCCCAGTTGCTCCTGGGGGGCCCAAGGCATCTGCCTCTTGAGCCCTGCTAGCTAATGCCCTGGGTGTCAGGCTGTCGGCTACACAGGCATCATGATCGTACTGTGTTAATGATCTTAATTCTAGGACCTTAATGAGTTTTGCTCTAGGACCTTAATGACATCATTACCATGTGACCAGTAACCTAGCAATTACTGGTCACATGGCTATGAGGTCATCACAGGTCCTACAGAAGTTAACTGTGGAGCTTTTTTGTGTAAAGATTACATCAGAAAAAGGTGACGGGGCTGTTATGTTAATATACTGTAAACTACTGTATAGTGGGGTGCTGTATACTGTGTGGTGGGCTGTATACTGTGTGGTGGGCTGTATATTGTGTGGTGGGCTGTATATTGTGTGGTGGGCTATATATTGTGTAATGGGCTGTATATTGTGTGGTGGGTTGTATACTGTGGGGGGGGGGTGGCCTGTATACTGTGTGGGGGCCTGTATACTGTGTGGTGGGCTGTATACTGTTTGGTGGGCTGTATACTGTGGGGGGGCCTGTATAGTGGGGGGGGGGGGCTGTATTGTGTATAGTTTGGGGTGCTGTATACCATGAGGTGCTGTATACTGTGGGCTGCTATACTGCTCTACTATATACTGTGGGGTACTGTATAGTGTGGGGTGCTAAACTGCATAATGTGTGGTGCTGTATACTATAGGGTGCTATACTGCATACTGTGTGGTGCTGTATACTATAGGGTGCTATACTGCATACTGTGTGGTGCTGTATACTATAGGGTGCTATACTGCATACTGTGGGGTGCTGGAGTGCACTGTAACACTAGGGTGAGCCGAGCCCTGGTCTCCTTCCTGCAGAGCGGTGCCCACTTCCAGCCTGAGCCCAGCTGCCCAGAACACTGATCCTGAGCCGCTGGAGTCTTCAGAACTGGAAGTATTTACAGTCATTCACTGGACTCTACCAGATATGTGGATTTTTTGTGTGTGTGTTGTGGTGGAGGGCGTGATTGCATGCTAAGGTGTGGGAAGGCGGGATCCAGGGGGCCCAAGTAAATTTTTGCCCGGGGTCCAATCAATATTAAAGACGGCCCTGCTCCCAGGAGCTCCCCTTTGCAATTACCAACCAATGACATCCCAGATATGCTCGATGGGAGGCAAGTCTGGAGACAATGCAGGCCATGGTATCACACTTAGATCACACAGGCTGCTTACAGTGGCACAGACAACATGCAGCTTGACATTGTCCAGTTGAAAAATGGCTCTTGGGACACTT
This sequence comes from Bufo gargarizans, assembly GCF_014858855.1. NCBI lineage: Eukaryota > Metazoa > Chordata > Amphibia > Anura > Bufonidae > Bufo > Bufo gargarizans. The sequence goes on along the minus strand of NC_058081.1, from coordinate 270,951,849 downwards.
TGGGGGAATGGCCGTACCACTGGTAAATCAATATAACACGGAGCTGTTAGTGTACCAAAATGAAGACTTAAGGGGTCTAGCTACTATACATTATGTCACTCCACAACATAATTCCCATTGCAATCTTGTGAAAAAGTGTGTGTGGAGTGGGCAGGGAAGGGGGCGGGGCACCTGTTTTAGGCGTGGAAAATGTCCTAAATGTAAGCCAGCAAGGAAAGGTCTTACATTTATTCTGGCGCTGAATGTGCCAAAGTTATTTATAGATGCAATAGTGTTAATTCTCAGAAGAAAGTAGCTTGTTCTGAACAAGTATAGAAAAAATCCATAATTTCATGATGGCAGCCATATGGTATGGAACATGAAGGTAGGCTAACAGACAGTGGCAGTGGCATAATGGCAGCGGCAGCCATTTAGTAGAGAACATGATGGTAGGGAGGTAGACAGTGCCAGTGGCAAGATGGGGCATCGTCTGCAACTGCAGATCTATTCATTGGCCTTAGCAAAAGGACTGTGAAAATCATCCATGCCTCATTAATTTTAAATGTGTACTCTGACATTTGGGTGTCACGATAACGCCTGCCACACTGAAGACCTTCTCTGAGGGGACACTGGAGGCTGGACAAGACAGAACAAAAAGGGGACATACTGGGCCATTTAAGGCCACTGTTTTAATCTGCCTGACCAGAAGTCTGTGGAGTCAGGGAACACAGTATGAGGCAGAGAAAGGTCAGAGTCCAGGTAGGACTGAACCTGGGGGTTGATGTGGTGCACCTCTATTTGCTGATTTGCATCTGCCTGGCAGAGCACATGGAAAAGTTCCTCCATTTTTCTTTGATAGCGAGGGTCTAAAAGCATGGCTATCCAGCATGGCTGTCATTACATAAGCGAGCAAGCATGCATATAGCTTGCTATTCTGGCCATTGTGCACGAGGACCTAGTTCTTTCTGGCCCTGCCCCCACTGAGACATTGCTCATTATGGCCAGTGTCATCATCATCATCAGCAGCCTCCTGCTCTTCCTCCATCACCAACTTACCATCCTCCAGTAGTAGCTCCTCATATTCATTCTCCTTCTCCATGAGACTTTCTACTTGTTGATCCCCAACAGCTACAGGGCATGCAGCAGAATGGGTAAGCTATTCTTCCTGCACTGTCCATGGTTGCATCAGTGTGAGCATCTGCTTTAAGATAAATATTAAGGAGCTGATATAGTTCATGCCACAATTGTACTGACAAATGGTGGCCTCTTCAACAGGAGTCTCTAATGACCTGCAACTGCTTGACCTTGAAACAACACATGGTCCCTGCTGAGGTGGTCTGGTGCAAGACAAAATAATTTGCGGCTTTATGTTGCTCGCACAGATACGTTAGCATATGCAAGATGGAATTCCAGCAGGTTGTAATGTTGAGGATCGAACAGTATACTGGCAGACTGTTCTGATGTTGAAAGTCTAGGAGGGAATGTATTGCCAAATAAGAATGGCTGAAATGCGAGTATAGTCTCCTAGACATGGGCAACGCCCTATGAAAGCCACTGTACTTTTTCAAAAAACATTGTACAGCTAAATTTACTCTGTAGGGAGCATGTGTTATTTCCTCCAAAGACATTTCAGCTATTGTTGCTGACCACCATGCACATTAGCAAGTGATCAGCTGTGTAGCTACACTTGCCCAATCCAATCAACTCTAATACAGCATGGCAACGCTTTAATTTACACATATAATAGAAGGGAGGGATGTGCGATCTTTCTGCTGCTTTTGGGGATGATAGAATGTTCAGAGAGGAGGCGGATAAGTGCTTTGGGTGGGAACCAGAACAAAACAAATGTGAAGGTCTGAATAGAACCTGACCTTGTTGCTGCAGTACTGTCTCATCACTGCTGTGCAAAACATTGACCAGGGCCGTGAAATACAGTACATATACTGTCCCCACCAGTAACAGCTGGTCCAAGTTTCCATTTATGCACTTTGCACGCACCTTGCTGCACAGTGAGAATTGCAAGGAACAGCGCACGTTCTTCGCCCCTGTGAAAGTACAAAGCAGGGATGGCTTTTATGGAGAAACAATACCAGCTTGGTATCTTCCCGCGAGGGGCAGTGCACTCTATCAGCTCCATAAAGACAGCTGAATCCAAGGTGGTACGTCAGTGACTGCAATGCCACAACTTGGCCAGGTAGGTTAAGCTTGCACACCAGCAGATTGCTTGTTGTGTAGAGTTGTTTCCTAGCTACACATTTCATTTTTGATGGCTGACGAAGGAGCAAAGTAGGAGGAGTTTAAGCAGGAGAAGCAGTAAATGATGATGACAATGATCATGATGAAAGTGTCTTGTCACTTTACTACATACACATCCACGAATGCCCTGCTGCCACAAATGAGACTGGGAGAAGAAGGACACTCTTATTGCGCAGGCTGGTAGCCATTTGTATTTCCCCATAGTAACTGCTGAGGCCACTTCATGTGAATCAATAGATCCACGGTGCTTATGTTTTTATTTGAACATCCAAGGCTTATTTTTATCCTACAGATCTTGCACGCGGCAATGCTTTTGTCAGCGCTGTGGAGAAAAACTGCCAAACAGGAGATGCTCGCGCAGATACTCACTTAGTTCTGGCAAATTTTGAGCCTGCACCCACAGTATTAGTGGCATCACTAGTTTGCGAGCTGACCATAACAGAAGCAGATTTGGTCCTGCTAGTTTTCTGCGAGGTTCTGGCTGTACATTGCCTCTATTCTTTTTAGCTGCTTCTGCCACCAGCCTCCTCCTCTGATGTTACCCTGATCAGCTACCAAGTCCTATCCAACACACAATAATTGTCATCCTCACCCTCCACACCACTTTTAGAAGGCAGGGAGAAATGTGACAAACTATTACTTACTACTACTGGGTGGCTGGAGCTGCTACTGATGTTACTACCCACATTCTGATGGTGGGAGGATGAGGTATGGCTCTTTTCTTTTGCATTCTTCCAATTTCCAAATGTTTTATTATTAGGCCTATAAATGAAAAGTCATGGCTTTCCTATAAATGAAAAAGTCATGAATTTGGAGCACAGATTATTAATTACTACTAGCACAATTGCAATTCTGTTTTCTGTAATTTAAAGACAGAATCCTCCGACGCGTTTCGGAATAGACGTATTCCTTCCTCCATCCCTAAGGAAGGAATAAGTCTATTCCGAAACACGTCGGAGAATTTGTGGACCCTAGAGGCTTCCATAGCTTTGGGTGTGACGTCACATCACAGGTTTCCAGGACGACGAACCTAACACGGCTGCTCTGTGCGCGCGCAAGCTACCGGCCGGAGCTGCGCACGCCAGGCAAGCTGAAGACAGGACCAGATAGAGACAACAACAGGATCAACAACAATAGGATCATCACCAACAGTGGATTTCTAGAAACGGACCAAGCTGGTCACATAACTGTAAGTGTCTAGCACTCATATAACAGACTGCATTATTATTCACTGGTTATAACTGTTACGTGCACTTTCGATAGAACAAGAGTTTATACTTAATAAGTGCTGTAAAATCAAAGGAAAATAGTGGTATTAGAACAACTACTAAGCAATCACATGTGATGACATGCCACGTATAGTATGATAGTATTAGTATCCTTAAAGGTAGGAATTTAGTCAGCACGGGTTCTCCCTCTGTGCTTCTTTTTATACTAGGTCTTTTCCTATTCTGTGGGTCTTTTTTGGCAATTAACCCTGTCAGAACTATTGAGTATGAATAAAGTCCATAATTATAAGGCCTATATAAGTGTATGGACATGAGCCTAAGGGACAACCATTTTGTCTTATTTTAAGGCAGAGTGAATTCAGGATTTTTTTTTTACTCTGAAATTGCTAACCTAAGGTTTACGATATATACCAAAGTGTTTACCTAAGTCTGTTTTGTGAGAAGGAGATGTCCCAAGGTCTAATGAAATGTGATGGCCTAGATAAGACAATGTATTTGAATTCTGATGATTTTAGTAAATAGAAAGACTCTAATCTTTCTTTGTGGTTTTTATATTAATCAATATAGGAGTAGATTGATTTTATATAATCAATTTTAATAGGTATGCTGAATATATAGTATATATATAAGAGTATAGTCCTCATAGATATATTCAATTGTAAGATTAGAAATGAGGTATAAACTCCTCTGTCATGTTTAGAATCTGTCTCAGTGGAACACACAAATTAATTTTTTTTTTCCTGGAATGGAGAAATGTGGACACAGGTGATCATGAACAAACCCTGTCTCCTCCAAGGACAATGAATTGAGATAGCCCTATTTATCTTGATTTAATCAAGTCTGGTCAAAAGACTTAAGGATACACAAGTTAGTTGACCAAGTATAAAACTCATTGTCTCTTCAAGATCTTCTCAAGGTTTTGTCTGAAACCTTAGATTACATTTTATTGCTATTATATGAATAAGAGAAATAAATGAATGCTTTGATTTTTGTATGGAATACTAGTGCCATCTAGTGTTAGGGTAACAAAGATCTAGGGTATACTTTTCCCTAGAGGGAGGTTCTATTAATTATAAAGTGAGGTCACTAGTTAATGATAAAACTTGGCCAAGCCCTTTCTAAGATAGGATATAAAGATGGTATGGGCTGACAGAAGGGATCGATCTCGCTCTCTCTCTGAACATCATCTTGACCATCTTGCCAGTCATTGGAGGCAGCCATCTTAGAACCATTGAAACTGATTTCTGCTAGCTGACATTTTGGTATAGTATAACCTTACCTATATTTTATAGGATAATTAATTAATATAATACATATCTATAGATATAAATGTAAAAACACAAAATGCAATCGCACACTGCAACCAGCACTCTGCCCTGCCTTTATGCTGGATGTTGAATAAGGCATTGGTGTACATTTTGGCCAAAGCGTAATAAGCCACTCACCGCGTCAAGGTTGCCTTCATGAGTGGTCCCTAACACTAGTTCCTACCTTTTATGGGCCATGACAGCCACATAAAGTCCAGGGAGTGCAGGCACAGTATAAAACTGAGTCTGCTTATACAGCACCTACCAGTAGCCATTAGGCTCCAGGAGAAGTATAAAGTGGGCTCAGCATGCATGTGAGTACTTGCATCCCTGGATCCGATGAAAGCTGTAATGGCACCGGACGGGGTTAAAAGCAGAGTGTGCTTGGCATGCATGCTGTGCCTGCACTCCCTGGACTTTATGTGGCTGTCATGGCCCATAAAAGGTAGGAACTAGTGTTAGGGACCACTCATGAAGGCAACCTTGACGCGGTGAGTGGCTTATTACGCTTTGGCCAAAATGTACACCAATGCCTTATTCAACATCCAGCATAAAGGCAGGGCAGAGTGCTGGTTGCAGTGTGCGATTGCATTTTGTGTTTTTACATTTATATCTCTATTTCGCCATAGCAATCTGCACCTGCTAGGGGTTGTGCGGGCTGAAATTTTCCATATCTATAGATATATTCAATTAACCATACTTTGTGTATAGTATCTGTTTTGGAATAAGATTGGGGTGTACCTGCAGCATCATCCTGAAAATTAATCCAATACAGTGAGATTAAAAATATACTAGTGAAAACACGGTATTATCTCCAAGGAACTGAATTCAGTTCTAGACCAGTATGGTTGATAATATATATATTTATATAGATAAAAGATAAACCAGATTTGGGTTTAATCGGACATTTGTCGGCTGAGAGAAATCAAGTATTAAATTGACTTTTAATATAAGTGAGGGGTATTATTATAAGAAGGCATAATTGTGTATATATAGATATATGTTCTCAATTATTTTTGTCTTTACCACTATTTTGCATATCATTGATTGAATTTTATTACCGCCAATTTTGTTATATATATATTATTTTGCACTATAAATTGTATTAATAAATTACATATATATTTTGTCTGTAACTGGGTTTTGTCTTCAATTCAACGCAGATCACGAGCTTGTTTTAGCTTGATATTTATGATAATAAGTTAGAATCTCCTTTATTACCGATTTTAATTTATTCACATAAATCATATAGACTGTCAATCGGAGACAGCATAAATATTCCGACATTAAATTGGAGGTCCCTACCGAGATCTGCTTGTAATAGAAACAAAATTTTGGGGTGCAAAATATATATTTGATAAAGTTATTGTGGTACTTGTAGTGCAACAAGTAAAAAAAATGTCTGATAACAACGGCGAGGCTAGCCAAGGCATGCAGGCTGCTGCTGCAGTGGTAAAGACTGATATGCATGATAGAAAGACTCAAGAATTAATTGAATATATTGTGTGTGGTCATATGCATGACAGGTTGGATATTAAGAGAGAGTTAAAGGATTGGAGGGTTGAATTGGAAAAGAGAGCTGTAGAATATGCAGATGATGTCTGGTCTGATAAATCCCGGTTTGCTGATTATCTCTGTCACATTTCCCAAGCTAAACATAAGAAAGATAAGGATTCATTAATCCTTCAATCTTGGCCTGAATTTGTATATTTAGTTTTTTGAAATAGCAAAGCAATTAGAAAAAGCAAAATATAAAAATGTTGAACAGGCATATGAAATTGATAAATTTCAAAAAGATTTATCTGAAATGGAAAATAAGGCGGCCATGGTTTCTGGTGAATTAGCACAATGGTCTGCTAAATTATCAGAATATAATGACAGAGACAGTCAACAGCAAGAAGTTATTAGGACTCTGGAATGGAAATTAAGTCAGGCTACTAATGAATTGTCTAAATGTCAATTGTCTATGGTGGATCTAGATGAGGAATGTAAAAAGTTGTATAAGGACAATAGAAATTTACAAACAGAGTTAGATAACCGGGATCTTGACCCTCTTCAATTCAGACAGCCTAAGGATTCTAATAGAGTGCAGGTAAAATATTCCAGGGGGGAATCAGATGCAGAAAGTAAATATGACAACCCCTTTAATGGAGAAGAATTAATGGCTCTGAGAGAACATTCTCTTCCTAAATTAAGACCGATTTCACCTCCTAGGTCCTCTAAAAGCTCAGTACAGAGATCTTATCAACCCATGATAGACACTACTAAAGTGATCAAGTTTCTCAAGGAAACTGTGGGTCAATTTGCAAAAAAGGGTTCACCCTCCATAATAAGTCATTTGGAAATATATGAGGAGGCCATGAAAACTTTACATTTAGAAAAGGACATACAGAAACTTGAATTTATTACCTGGGTATTCGAACCAAAACACCGGTATTTCTTTAATTCCCTTAGAGATATGGGTAGGGATTCTTGGTCAGATGTGGTCGCAGAAATAAAAACTGAATTTGGTCCCTATAAGTCCGCTACTGCTGCAAGGAGGGCCTTATTTACCCTGAAATGTAGACATAATCAAAGTCCCAGGGAATTTTTGTCAGTCCTCAAAAATGCCTATAGTTTATCTGAAAAAGATCCCAATTTTGAAGGTAGTGAATTTATCCAGTTATTTTATGACTCTTTGCCCAATAAAATAAAATTTATTTTGGCCAGGGATTACCATCCCAGAAAGACTCTGGATTGGTTACTCACTGAGAGTACAACTCTGTACGCTGCAATACAAAATTGTGATGAGTCTCCTGATAGAAAATTTAAAAGAGCGAGTGAGGAAATAGCAGAAACTCACATAAAAAGAGATCAGGGAAAATTTGAAAGCCCTAAAAGAAGTTATGCTGATGTGTTAAAAACTCCTAGACCTTCCGAGCCAAATAAAATTCAGCCTAGGCCAGATGGGAATAAGGGTCCAAATGTTGCTGAAAAGAACCCAAACCACCAGAAGGAGTTTAGAAATAGACGGTTCCCTCCTTTTCAAAGATATCAGAATAATTATTATAGGGGATATCAACGTAGGCCAGAAAGGGCTCAAAGTGGTTCTGAGTCAGATGGTTCTGGGAGATCACAATCATATCGGTACCAAAATCAATCTCCCAAAGGTTATGGGAGAAAGAGAAGTAACCTATATGATCGAATGGATCAAATCCAAGATCAGTTTGGTATGTTGATGCAGCGGATGGAGGAATTGTCTAAAACAATCACTGCTAACCCTAAAAATCCTTTTTTAGGGGTAACCCCTCCTGTAGAGAATCCTCCCCAAATATAAAGGGGGAGAAGCAGGTAAGTATGTCAAATGTTGCAGAGGTTGATGACTTAAATGTATGTAAAGTGGAGCAATCTAACATAATTGTCTTTCCCTTTAAAAGGAATTTAACCCTTACAAAGCCACATGGCAAGGGGGAGGGGAAACCTGTTTGTTCTGTCTTACAGCACACAAAGTCTTCAGCTGCACAGAAGAAGACATGCGATCCTGCTCATAAAAGGAAGGAGGAGGAGTTGAGGACAAGTATAACTGCTGTGCAGGAAAACCATTTCAATAATCATTCCAAATATCTTTGTTCCATACAGGAAATAGATAATAGATATTATATGAAAGTTGAATTATTTGATAATTTCTCGCCAATAATAGCCTTGATAGATACAGGTAGCCAAGCAACTTTATTATCTGTAAATACTTCCAACAATTGCAGGATGTATCTTCTAACAGGTATAAGTTAAAAAGTTTTAATGCTAACCTGGTAAGTGTCTCAGGCAATGCCCTCAAGGTTTTAGGTAAAGCTTGGCTGGATTTTAAAGTAGGAAACAAAGTAATTAGCCATCCTACATTGATCGTGGATATGCCCATTGATAGATTAATTATTGGCATTGATTTCCTGAAAAGATTAAGTCCAGTTATTGATTTTGTTAATAAGGTGATATGGTCTCAAGTGAGGATGCCCATTAATTATGAACAATCACAATCCTATCACAATAGGCGTAACTGCCATGTGATAGAGGAAAGGCCGGATTCCATTGAGGTACATTTCCGAAATAGCCAAGTCCCTGATGTCTCTTTCCTGCAAATCACTCCAAATTCCACTATAGGTGAACAGGAAGATAACACTATATGTGTGTCTCCTGAACGAGTAAAAGATGTCTGTTTGGAAGGGGATGTTCTTACAATCCACCTACACCCAGAAACTACTGACCCTATTGGGTTTAATGGTCACGAACAATTCCTAGTGGGAATGGAAAAGGTGGATGATGAGATGTTCTTCCCAGTACAGGTGAATGACTTAGGAAGAACTAAGAGGGCTAAATTGGATTTGCGCCATGAAAACAGTTATATTAGTAGGGATCTACTAAATCAAGTGGCCAATTCTAAAGTGATTCGATATCCAAATCCACAAGATAATTGGATACATGACTTAGATAATGATTCTGATGATCATAATATAATTGCAAAATGTATATTAACCATTTCTATTGCAGGAAAATCGGCTACTCATTTATTCCTGGTGCTTGATGAACCCAGATATCCTATGTACATTGGCAACGATATTTTACATCGTTTTGCTATCCATGTGGATATAGTGAATTCCACATTGTGGACAAGATTAAAAGGGAATCCTGAATGGTTTTATGGATGAACATGAAGCACTCAAGTCATCCCAGATACTGCCTTATGCAGTCAGTGTATTAGTGCCACGAGATATAATCATCCCTCCAGGTACTAATAATTTCCTGTTACCCATTCAGGTGTCAAAAGGCCAAAAATTAAAGAATGGTGATGCATTGATATGCCTATCAAACAGAATGCAACAATTAGGTATTTCAGTAAATCATACCCCTATGGTGAATTTACAAACCTTTAAAACCCAAATAATTGTGAATAATGGTATGCCAAATGAAGTTCATTTGTCTAAAGACACTATCATTGGTATGGCATTAGATTCAGATTATTATACTTTTGGGTTTCAGAATATAATTATTGGCCTAATACCTGAATCGTATCTAACAGAAGAACAATTGGTTGAACAAACATTTTATTCTTCTCCTGAAGGATTGTTCACCATTAGTTCAGTATATCCTTTTAATCTTGAAGAAGGTACCTGTAAGGTAGAGGAATCCTCTCTTACCTTTGATCATGCAATCAATGAGCAGGAAGCCCAGGAATATCATGAGTTTGCTGAAAAAGCAGGTAAGTCAAATCATGACCTCACTGACAGGTTGGAGGAAACCTATGAAATAGGTCAACCAGAAGTTTTTCCAGGGTTTATGGAAATGGTCCAGCAACAAATCTCATTAGCTAATGGATGCTCCAATGACCCAGAGCGACAACAACTAAAGGAAGTTCTCTTAGAATTCAAGGATATCTTTGCTAAAGATTCCTTTGATTGTGGTCTGACTGACATACACATTGCCAGGATCCAGACTGATCCTGAGGCACCTCCCGTTTATATCAAGCAATATCGTCTTCCACTAGCTTGTTACGACTCGCTAGCGGAAATAATCCAAAATCTCAAGGAGAGAGGTATTATAAGACCAGTGCACAGTTCTTATAACAATCCTATTCTTGGAATTCTTAAACCGAATGGTCAATGGCGTTTATGTGCTGATCTTCGTCAGCTAAATAAACGTGTATATATGTCCGGCTGGCCCGTGCCGTATATAGACCAATGCTTGGTACAAATGCAAGGCGCTAGGATCTTTACCACCTTAGATTGCGCTCAGGGATATTGGACCATCAAAGTAAGCCCTGAAGATCAATACAAATTAGCCTTTACTTTTGGTAAAGAACAGTTTGCCTGGACTAGACTACCGTTTGGGTACATAAATTCAGGTCATGAATTTGCTGTATTTTTACATAAGGCTATGCCTGATGCCACAGAAAGAGGAAATTTAACTTATGTAGATGACATTTTGATGAAAAGTACTTCATTTGACCAGCATATTCAAGAAATTAGGCATGTACTGAATCAGTTGAAAGAGGCAGGTGTGAAAATTTATTTACAGAAAGCCCAGTGGTGTCGAACTAAGGTAAATTTCCTTGGACATGAGGTTACCTGTGAAGGCCTGAATCCCCAGAAGAAAAAGGTGGAGGCTGTTATGAAATCTAAAATGCCTACCAACATTAGTGAATTAAGATCATTTCTGGGTATGATGAATTACTCCCGTAAATTCATTGATAACTATGCTGAGATTAGTAAACCATTGCTGACATTGTTAAAGAAAGGTGTACCCTGGACATGGGGGGAGGATCAGGAACAAGCTATGTCTGAGCTTAAAAGGAGACTCACCCAAGCCCCATGTCTAGCTTATCCCGAGGGGGGTAAACCCTTTTATCTGGAAACTGGTTTTACAAATCTTAGTATTAGTGCTGTCCTATGCCAAAAACAGGATAAATTGCATAAAGTTATAGCTTATGCAAGTAAATCACTGTCACCAGTAGAAATAAAGTTTAGCAACTGTGAAAAAGCTTTACTAGCCACAGTCTGGGCGCTTCAAAACTTTAGAAGTTTTGTACAGGGTGAGAAAATCATTGTTGAAACGGCCCATCAACCCCTACAATATATACAGAGTGATAAAATTAGGGATGGTAACTTGTCTAACAGCAGGATCACTGCTTGGACCTTGTCTTTACAAGGATGGCCGTTGGAAGTTCAGTATAAGCAAAATAAAAAGTGTCCAGTAGCCCAAGGACTTGCTGAACTGCATAATTGCGCTGCTAATTCTCAAACGGAAGAACTGATAGATGATTTTCTAGAGGAACAAAAATCTTCCCCTTACAAAGCGTATGAAGACGACTATTGCTCTCTACTCCCTTGTGCGTACATAGATGGTTGTGCTTACCACACCATTGTAGGGGACGAAAGAAAACTAGTGGCAGGAATTGGTATCACGTGGATAGATGGGTGCCCGAGTATTTCAATAGGTTATAGTATTGGTGCTAAGAGTAGCCAGGTAGCCGAATTAGCAGCTGTCTACCAAACCGTTAAAATTGCTATAGAGCACAATATAAAGGAATTCGTCATAGTTACCGATTCAAATTATGTGCGGAACAGTTTTGTAGAATATATGCCCACATGGAAGAGGAGTCATATGTTACGGTCCAATAACAAACCAGTGAAACACGCCAAGTTGTTTTGTGCCATAGATGAGCTAGTCCGACATAATGATCTAACCATTTATTGGAAAAAGACTAAAGGTCATTCCAAAACCCATAATAAAGATAAAGAGGGTAATGACCTAGCTGACAAACTAGCCAAACAAGGAGCCATAAATGGTGATCATGTGAATATAGATCATCTACTAGAGATGATTCCCATTGACGCTATCACTAGACAACAGGCTAAGGCCCAAACTGAAAATAGTATCGTTCAATGGAGCCAAGAATCTTCTAGTGAGGATCTGATTAAAAGCCAGAAGGAAGATGTTATATTGGGAATCTTCTATAAACATATTGAGGATCCTAATAATAATCCCATATCGGAGGATAATTATACCCAAAAAGAAGACCTCCGATTACTTATGAAATCCAAATCCCAATTTAGTATTCAGGATGGGTTATTAATGAGAACCTCTAAAAAGGGTATTCAGCAGTGGGTAGTTCCTACTACATTGAGAGGTTTAATGTTACAGCATGCCCATGATGCACCTACAGCTGGTCATCGTGGAGAAAAGATTACATATGAGTCACTACGTGATTATGCCTACTGGCCTCATATGTTAAAGGATGTCCAGAGTTATTGTCAAGGTTGTTTGGTATGTGCGCAATTTCAACCGCAAGGTCCTAAACATCGTGCTCCACTTCAGAAGAAAGGTTTTTCATTACCATGGTCTGACATCCAAATCGATTTTATTGGTCCTGTTACCCGGTCATCCCGAGGAAATAAATACATGTTAACCGTCACTTGTGTGTTTACAAAATGGGTAGAGTGTCTACCGGCCCGCAATAACACAGCCGAGACCTGTGCATTTTTGTTGATTAACCATGTATTTTCCAGATTTGGGTTACCCTTAAGGATTGATTCAGATCGTGGATCACACTTTGTAAGTGAGGTAATGACGAAGATGTGGAAGATGTTGGGTGTGAAGAGAAAATTACACATTGCTTATCGTCCAACATCTAGCGGATCCGTTGAGCGCTGTAACCAGTCTATTGTCAACATCCTTAAGAAATATGTTAAGGAGTCGGGTAAAGACTGGGATATAAGGTTACCATTAGTACTCATGGCCATTAGAGCTACTCCAAGTACGGCTACCCAGATGTCACCTTTTGAGCTGATGACAGGAAGAAGAATGGTACTTCCTCAACATCTGTTGTATCGCACATCAGATCATAACCTGATCAATGCAGCCACGACACATCAGTATGTCGAGGACCTTCGTAAGTATCTTCAACACGCGTTTGCTTTCGCGCAGAAGAATCTTGAGAAAGCCGCCGTAAGTAACAAAACTTATTATGACTTGAAAACGACCGAAAAAGAATATGAGGTAGGAGATAGAGTGTATCTCTATAACTTTGCCCGGGATCGGGTAAAAGAAAGAAAATTTCTCCCATCATGGAAAGGTCCGTATGATGTTATTGATAAAATATCACCTGTAGTTTATAAGGTGAAAATTAATACCAAAGATGGTTTCATCGAGAAATGGGTCCATGTAAATCAATTGCGAGTATGTCATCCAAGATCAGAACTGAGAATCATAGAAGATGACGCTGAATAAGAAAATGAATAAGGATGCGTTAATCTGATTTCTCTCAGTTCACAGATGTTCCAATTCTGGGGTTTCCATATAAAGCATTTTACATAGCAACGCTAGGGAAACTGTATATCTCAAAAGAAAAAATAAATAAATATATATATATATATATATATATACTGTATTCATACTTTCATTTTCCTTTATAGAAAAAGGACGGGCGGAACCAGACGTGATTCCTGGCGATGATGATGACAACAAAGATACAGATATCGTGCAGATGGTGTTGATTCAAGAGGTCCAATTAAAGACGGAACTAATCATCAACCCGAATCTACAGTCGTGTTTCAGATGTCCCAGGATTGTGAATGATGGCTAAGAAGATTATATTTCAAGAATCTTTGCGAAACTGGATCCAAGGACATACATTGGATGAAGATACCGGATATCACCATTTTAGCTTGGGAAAGGAACCAATTGGTACATTATGCATGAGAACAAAGTCACAGCAATAATGGCATGATTGGTGCCAAGTTTTGCATTTTTCTCACATGCTAAAACCATTGGACACAGAATCTCTGTAATAATATACTTTTCCAGGATTGACGTTATGATGCAATAAAAGACTCAGATACAATATTGATGAACATGAAAATTCTTCCGACCTTCTCCCAGTTAGGTCTTAAGGGGATCCTTGACTAACGTGGGAAGAAGGGGGGGGATTTGTCAGAACTATTGAGTATGAATAAAGTCCATAATTATAAGGCCTATATAAGTGTATGGACATGAGCCTAAGGGACAACCATTTTGTCTTATTTTAAGGCAGAGTGAATTCAGGATTTTTTTTTTACTCTGAAATTGCTAACCTAAGGTTTACGATATATACCAAAGTGTTTACCTAAGTCTGTTTTGTGAGAAGGAGATGTCCCAAGGTCTAATGAAATGTGATGGCCTAGATAAGACAATGTATTTGAATTCTGATGATTTTAGTAAATAGAAAGACTCTAATCTTTCTTTGTGGTTTTTATATTAATCAATATAGGAGTAGATTGATTTTATATAATCAATTTTAATAGGTATGCTGAATATATAGTATATATATAAGAGTATAGTCCTCATAGATATATTCAATTGTAAGATTAGAAATGAGGTATAAACTCCTCTGTCATGTTTAGAATCTGTCTCAGTGGAACACACAAATTTTTTTTTTTTTCCTGGAATGGAGAAATGTGGACACAGGTGATCATGAACAAACCCTGTCTCCTCCAAGGACAATGAATTGAGATAGCCCTATTTATCTTGATTTAATCAAGTCTGGTCAAAAGACTTAAGGATACACAAGTTAGTTGACCAAGTATAAAACTCATTGTCTCTTCAAGATCTTCTCAAGGTTTTGTCTGAAACCTTAGATTACATTTTATTGCTATTATATGAATAAGAGAAATAAATGAATGGTTCGATTTTTGTATGGAATACTAGTGCCATCTAGTGTTAGGGTAACAAAGATCTAGGGTATATTTTTCCCTAGAGGGAGGTTCTATTAATTATAAAGTGAGGTCACTAGTTAATGATAAAACTTGGCCAAGCCCTTTCTAAGATAGGATAAAAAGATGGTATGGGCTGACAGAAGGGATCGATCTCGCTCTCTCTCTGAACATCATCTTGACCATCTTGCCAGTCATTGGAGGCAGCCATCTTAGAACCATTGAAACTGATTTCTGCTAGCTGATATTTTGGTATAGTATAACCTTACCTATATTTTATAGGATAATTAATTAATATAATACATATCTATAGATATATTCAATTAACCATACTTTGTGTATAGTATCTGTTTTGGAATAAGATTGGGGTGTACCTGCAGCATCATCCTGAAAATTAATCCAAAACAGGGAGATTAAAAATATACTAGTGAAAACACGGTATTATCTCCAAGGAACTGAATTCAGTTCTAGACCAGTATGGTTGATAATATATATATTTATATAGATAAAAGATAAACCAGATTTGGGTTTAATCGGACATTTGTCGGCTGAGAGAAATCAAGTATTAAATTGACTTTTAATATAAGTGAGGGGTATTATTATAAGAAGGCATAATTGTGTATATATAGATATATGTTCTCAATTATTTTTGTCTTTACCACTATTTTGCATATCATTGATTGAATTTTATTACCGCCAATTTTGTTATATATATATTATTTTGCACTATAAATTGTATTAATAAATTACATATATATTTTGTCTGTAACTGGGTTTTGTCTTCAATTCAACGCAGATCACGAGCTTGTTTTAGCTTGATATTTATGATAATAAGTTAGAATCTCCTTTATTACCGATTTTAATTTATTCACATAAATCATATAGACTGTCAATCGGAGACAGCATAAATATTCCGACAACCCCACAGTAGAACCCTGCAGCGACGGGGCACACACACATTTCAATAGTGTGGGCTCACTCTCCTACTTCAGTGCATCCAGACGGCAGCGCGAATGTTTATTTATTGCTTTTGTACACTTATAAAATGTGTTCAATGTGCTGCCCATTGTGTTGGATTGTCAATGCAACCCTCTTCTCCCATTCTTCACACACTGATAGCAACACCGCAGGAAAAATGCTAGCACAGGCTTCCAGTATCCATAGTTTCAGGTGCTGCACATCTCGTATCTTCACAGCATAAGGCCTCATGCACACGACCATTGTGTGCATCCGTGGTTCCGTTTTCATTTTTTTTTGCGGCTCTATTGACTTTAAATGGGTCCGTGGAAAAATCGGAAAATGCACCGTTTGGCTGCCGCATCCGTGATCCGTGTTTCCTGGCCATGAAAAAAATAAGACCTGTCCTATTTTTTTTTACGGTCAACGGTTCGCGGACCCATTCAAGTCAATGGGTCCGTGAAAAATCACTGATGCACACAAGATTGTCATCCGCGTCCGTGATCCGTGTCCGTTTTCCCTATCATTTTCAATGCAAACTTGACTTAGTTTTTTTTCTCACTTTCATGTCCGTGGATCCTCCAAAAATCAAGGAAGACCCACGGACGAAAAAACGGTCACGGATCACGGACCAACGGAACCCCGTTTTGTGGACCGTGAAAAAATACTGTCGTGTGCATGAGGCCTCAATTGAACCAATAAATGGCCCCATTTATCCTATCCTTAATACAGTGCAGTCGTCCTGTCCCCTTCGCAGAAAAGCACCCCCAAAGCATGATGTTACAACCCCCATGCTTCACAGTAGGGATGGTGTTCTTGGGAAGCAACTCATCCTTCTTTTTCCTCAAAATACGACGAGTGAAGTTTAAACCAAAAAGTTCTACTTTGGTCTCATCTGACCACATGACTTTCTACAATGCCTCCTCTGGATCATCCAGATGGTCACTGGCGAACTTCAGACGGGCCTGGACATGTGGTGACTTGAGCAGGGGAACCTTCCGTGCAATGCATGATTTGAAACCATGACGGCGTAGTGTTCTACAGACAGTGACCTTTGAAACTGTGGTCCCAGCTCTCTTCATGTCATTGACCAGTAGTGATGGCCGAACATCTGCCGGGACGGTTCGCGAACGCGATCGCGCAAACGCGATCACATGTTCGCGAACCTCAAGTTTGCGGCGGGTCCCATTCAGTTTAATGGCAGGCGAGCCTGAAAAACCTTCAGCTCATATTTGTAGCCAAGAAATAATTACTAGAAGTGCACAAATAGTCCAACAACATGGACAGTGACATACCAGATGTAATATTCGAATTTGCGATCTCATTCATTATTTTTTTCAATGCGAAATATTGGCAACATAATTTTCGCGTACGCGCATGCGCAAATGCACTATACAGTACCCAAATGCACTATAAAGAAAGTACAAGGTGGGCCATTTATATGGATACACCTTAATAAAATGGAAATGGTTGGTGATATTAACTTCCTGTTTGTGGCACATTAGTATATGTGAGGGGGGAAACTTTTCAAGATGGGTGGTGACCATGGCAGCCATTTTGAAGTTGGCCATTTTGAATCCAACTTTTGTTTTTTCAATAGGAAGAGGGTCATGTGACAAATCAAACTTATTGGGAATTTCACAAGAAAAACAATGGTAAGCTTGGTTTTAACATAACTTTATTCTTTCATGAGTTATTTACAAGTTTCTGACCACTTATAAAATGTGTTCAATGTGCTGCCCATTGTGTTGGATTGTCAATGCAACCCTCTTCTCCCATTCTTCACACACTGATAGCAACACCGCAGGAGAAATGCTAGCACAGGCTTCCAGTATCCATAGTTTCAGGTGCTGCACATCTTGTATCTTCAAAGCATAAATTGAACCCAATAAGTTGCCAACCCCTTACTATATAAGAACCTCCCCAGCAGCCATTTTCTGTAGTTTGATGGAGTTCTGAGAAAGACAGCAGTGTCATTGCTGTGCTCTGTGCTTTACTGTTTAATTACATTAGATAGTTAGTAAGCTCATATACAGTGCAGCCCATAATTATTCATACCCGTGGCAAATTTTGACTTAAAGTTACTTTTATTCAACCAGCAAGTAATTGAGCACACAAAAGCTCGCTTGGCCTTTGCAAAAGCTCATATGGACAAAGAAGAAGACTTCTGGTCTTCTGTGTTATGTTCAGATGAAACAAAAATTGAATTGTTTGGTCACAATGATGTTTCCTTCATTTGGCGTAAAAAAGGAGAAGCCTTCCACCCAAAGAACACCATCCCCACTGTCAAACTGGGTGGTGGGAACTAGAGTTGAGCGAACACCTGGATGTTCGGGTTCGAGAAGTTCGGCCGAACATCCCGGAAATGTTCGGGTTCGGGATCCGAACCCGATCCGAACTTCGTCCCGAACCCGAACCCCATTGAAGTCAATGGGGACCCGAACTTTTCGGCACTAAAACGGCTGTAAAACAGCCCAGGAAAGGGCTAGAGGGCTGCAAAAGGCAGCAACATGTAGGTAAATCCCCTGCAAACAAATGTGGATAGGGAAATTAATTAAAATAAAAATTAAATAAATAAAAATTAACCAAAATCAATTGGAGAGAGGTTCCATAGCAGAGAATCTGGCTTCCCGTCACCCACCACTGGAACAGTCCATTCTCAGATATTTAGGCCCCGGCACCCAGGCAGAGGAGAGAGGTCCCGTAACAGACAATCTGGCTTCATGTCAGCAGAGAATCAGTCTTCATGTCATAGCAGAGAATCAGGCTTCACGTCACCCACCACTGTAAGAGTCCATTTTCATAAATTTAGGCCCAGCACCCAGGCAGAGGAGAGAGGTCCCGTAACAGAGGATCTGGCTTCATGTCAGCAGAGAATCAGTCTGCATGTCATAGCAGAGAATCAGGCTTCACGTCAGCCACCACTGCAACAGTCCATTGTCATAAATTTAGGCCCAGCACCCAGGCAGAGGAGAGAGGTCCCGTAACAGAGGATCTGGCTTCATGTCAGCAGAGAATCAGTCTGCATGTCATAGCAGAGAATCAGGCTTCACGTCAGCCACCACTGCAACAGTCCATTGTCATAAATTTAGGCCCAGCACCCAGGCAGAGGAGAGAGGTCCCGTAACAGAGGATCTGGCTTCATGTCAGCAGAGAATCAGTCTGCATGTCATAGCAGAGAATCAGGCTTCACGTCAGCCACCACTGCAACAGTCCATTGTCATAAATTTAGGCCCAGCACCCAGGCAGAGGAGAGAGGTCCCGTAACAGACAATCTGGCTTCATGTCAGCAGAGAATTAGTCTGCATGTCATAGCAGAGAATGAGGCTTCACGTCAGCCACCACTGCAACAGTCCATTGGCATATATTTAGGCCTAGCACACAGGCAGAGGAGAGAGGTCCCGTAACAGACAATCTGGCTTCATGTCAGCAGAGAATCAGTCTGCATGTCATAGCAGAGAATGAGGCTTCACGTCACCCACCACTGCAACAGTCCATTGGCATATATTTAGGCCTAGCACACAGGCAGAGCAGAGAGGTCCCGTAACAGACAATCTGGCTTCATGACAGCAGAGAATCAGTCTGCATGTCATAGCAGAGAATGAGGCTTCACGTCACCCACCACTGCAACAGTCCATTGGCATATATTTAGGCCTAGCACACAGGCAGAGCAGAGAGGTCCCGTAACAGACAATCTGGCTTCATGTCAGCAGAGAATCAGTCTGCATGTCATAGCAGAGAATGAGGCTTCACGTCACCCACCACTGCAACAGTCCATTGGCATATATTTAGGCCTAGCACACAGGCAGAGCAGAGAGGTCCCGTAACAGACAATCTGGCTTCATGTCAGCAGAGAATCAGTCTTCATGTCATAGCAGAGAATCAGGCTTCACGTCACCCACCACTGTAAGAGTCCATTTTCATAAATTTAGGCCCAGCACCCAGGCAGAGGAGAGAGGTCCCGTAACAGAGGATCTGGCTTCATGTCAGCAGAGAATCAGTCTGCATGTCATAGCAGAGAATCAGGCTTCACGTCAGCCACCACTGCAACAGTCCATTGTCATAAATTTAGGCCCAGCACCCAGGCAGAGGAGAGAGGTCCCGTAACAGAGGATCTGGCTTCATGTCAGCAGAGAATCAGTCTGCATGTCATAGCAGAGAATCAGGCTTCACGTCAGCCACCACTGCAACAGTCCATTGTCATAAATTTAGGCCCAGCACCCAGGCAGAGGAGAGAGGTCCCGTAACAGAGGATCTGGCTTCATGTCAGCAGAGAATCAGTCTGCATGTCATAGCAGAGAATCAGGCTTCACGTCAGCCACCACTGCAACAGTCCATTGTCATAAATTTAGGCCCAGCACCCAGGCAGAGGAGAGAGGTCCCGTAACAGACAATCTGGCTTCATGTCAGCAGAGAATTAGTCTGCATGTCATAGCAGAGAATGAGGCTTCACGTCAGCCACCACTGCAACAGTCCATTGGCATATATTTAGGCCTAGCACACAGGCAGAGGAGAGAGGTCCCGTAACAGACAATCTGGCTTCATGTCAGCAGAGAATCAGTCTGCATGTCATAGCAGAGAATGAGGCTTCACGTCACCCACCACTGCAACAGTCCATTGGCATATATTTAGGCCTAGCACACAGGCAGAGCAGAGAGGTCCCGTAACAGACAATCTGGCTTCATGACAGCAGAGAATCAGTCTGCATGTCATAGCAGAGAATGAGGCTTCACGTCACCCACCACTGCAACAGTCCATTGGCATATATTTAGGCCTAGCACACAGGCAGAGCAGAGAGGTCCCGTAACAGACAATCTGGCTTCATGTCAGCAGAGAATCAGTCTGCATGTCATAGCAGAGAATGAGGCTTCACGTCACCCACCACTGCAACAGTCCATTGGCATATATTTAGGCCTAGCACACAGGCAGAGCAGAGAGGTCCCGTAACAGACAATCTGGCTTCATGTCAGCAGAGAATCAGTCTGCATGTCATAGCAGAGAATGAGGCTTCACGTCAGCCACCACTGCAACAGTCCATTGGCATATATTTAGGCCTAGCACACAGGCAGAGCAGAGAGGTCCCGTAACAGACGATCTGGCTTCATGTCAGCAGAGAATCAGTCTGCATGTCATAGCAGAGAATGAGGCTTCACGTCACCCACCACTGCAACAGTCCATTGGCATATATTTAGGCCTAGCACACAGGCAGAGCAGAGAGGTCCCGTAACAGACAATCTGGCTTCATGACAGCAGAGAATCAGTCTGCATGTCATAGCAGAGAATGAGGCTTCACGTCACCCACCATGTCCGACCATGTCCACGACCATGTCCACGTCCGCGTCCCTTACTAGATGTTTTTCTCATTGTTATGGTTCACCACAACAACAAATATATTATTTGGCCCAATGTATTGTATTCAAATTCAGCGGGATATAAATTTGAGGCCTAGTATTTAGGCGCTGGGTGACCGGTATGGATTTAGTGACAGAATTAGACTTGGAAATGCACAGAAGCGTGTGTGTGTGAAGTTATTCTGAATGACCCAATGTGCACCTTGAATATTATATACCCTTTTAGGGATAGATTTCAAATAGCTCTGATATAGCAGAAACCACTAAATTATGAAATTGCTAAATTGGGAATTGTATTTCAACCCAGAACAAAAAATGTGCTTTGACGGACACTAAATAACTTTCCCAGCCACAACAGGACAGCGGTAACGAGAGATTTAGCAGGATATAAATTTGAGGCCTAGTATTTAGGCGCTGGGTGACAGGTATGGGTTTAGTGACAGAATTAGACTTGGAAATACACAGTAGCGGGTGTGTGTGAAGTTATTCTGAATGACCCAATGTGCACCTTGAATATTATATACCCTTTTAGGGATAGATTTCAAATAGCTCTGATATAGCAGAAACCACTAAATTATGAAATTGCTAAATTGGGAATTGTATTTCAACCCAGAACAAGAAATGTGCTTGAACGGACACTAAATAACTCGCCCAGCTACAGCACTAGGGACAGATTTAGCGGGATATAAATTTGAGGCCTAGTATTTAGGCGCTGGGTGACAGGTATGGGTTTAGTGCCAGAATTAGACTTGGAAATACACAGTAGCGGGTGTGTGTGAAGTTATTCTGAATGACCCAATGTGCACCTTGAATATTATATACCCTTTTAGGGATAGATTTCAAATAGCTCTGATATAGCAGAAACCACTAAATTATGAAATTGCTAAATTGGGAATTGTATTTCAACCCAGAACAAGAAATGTGCTTGAACGGACACTAAATAACTCGCCCAGCTACAGCACTAAGGACAGATTTAGCGGGATATAAATTTGAGGCCTAGTATTTAGGCGCTGGGTGACAGGTATGGGTTTAGTGCCAGAATTAGACTTGGAAATACACAGTAGCGGGTGTGTGTGAAGTTATTCTGAATGACCCAATGTGCACCTTGAATATTATATACCCTTTTAGGGATAGATTTCAAATAGCTCTGATATAGCAGAAACCACTAAATTATGAAATTGCTAAATTGGGAATTGTATTTCAACCCAGAACAAGAAATGTGCTTGAACGGACACTAAATAACTCGCCCAGCTACAGCACTAGGGACAGATTTAGCGGGATATAAATTTGAGGCCTAGTATTTAGGCGCTGGGTGACAGGTATGGGTTTAGTGCCAGAATTAGACTTGGAAATACACAGTAGCGGGTGTGTGTGAAGTTATTCTGAATGACCCAATGTGCACCTTGAATATTATATACCCTTTTAGGGATAGATTTCAAATAGCTCTGATATAGCAGAAACCACTAAATTATGAAATTGCTAAATTGGGAATTGTATTTCAACCCAGAACAAGAAATGTGCTTGAACGGACACTAAATAACTCGCCCAGCTACAGCACTAGGGACAGATTTAGCGGGATATAAATTTGAGGCCTAGTATTTAGGCGCTGGGTGACAGGTATGGGTTTAGTGCCAGAATTAGACTTGGAAATACACAGTAGCGGGTGTGTGTGAAGTTATTCTGAATGACCCAATGTGCACCTTGAATATTATATACCCTTTTAGGGATAGATTTCAAATAGCTCTGATATAGCAGAAACCACTAAATTATGAAATTGCTAAATTGGGAATTGTATTTCAACCCAGAACAAGAAATGTGCTTGAACGGACACTAAATAACTCGCCCAGCTACAGCACTAAGGACAGATTTAGCGGGATATAAATTTGAGGCCTAGTATTTAGGCGCTGGGTGACAGGTATGGGTTTAGTGCCAGAATTAGACTTGGAAATACACAGTAGCGGGTGTGTGTGAAGTTATTCTGAATGACCCAATGTGCACCTTGAATATTATATACCCTTTTAGGGATAGATTTCAAATAGCTCTGATATAGCAGAAACCACTAAATTATGAAATTGCTAAATTGGGAATTGTATTTCAACCCAGAACAAGAAATGTGCTTGAACGGACACTAAATAACTCGCCCAGCTACAGCACTAAGGACAGATTTAGCGGGATATAAATTTGAGGCCTAGTATTTAGGCGCTGGGTGACCGGTATGGATTTAGTGACAGAATTAGACTGGGATATGGCCAAAAAATAAACAGACTATTGCTGGTTAAATGCACTTGGTGTGACAGCTTCACCCTGATGTAGGCTTTAGCCAAAAAACAACCACACCATTGAGGGTTAAATGCACTTGGTGACAGGCGCAGCTTGCCCCTGATTTAGTATATGGCCAAAAAATGAACAGACTATTGCTGGTTAAATGCACTTGGTGTGACAGCTTCACCCTGATGTAGGCTTTAGCCAAAAAACAACCACACCATTGAGGGTTAAATGCACTTGGTGACAGGCGCAGCTTGCCCCTGATTTTGTATATGGCCAAAAAATGAACAGACTATTGCTGGTTAAATGCACTTGGTGTGACAGCTTCACCCTGATGTAGGCTTTAGCCAAAAAACAACCACACCATTGAGGGTTAAATGCACTTGGTCGCAGCTTGTGCTGGCGCACCACAAGACACAAAATGGCCGCCGATCACCCCAGAAAAATGTGACTGACAAACGGTCTGGGCAGCCTAAAAACAGTGAGCAATTGAGGATCAGCAGCTCAATGATCCACAGCTGCAGATCGATCAGTTAATCAAGTCCTTTGGAGGAGTTAATCTGCCTAATCTCGCCCTACTGTCGCAGCCGCAACCTCTCCCTACGCTAATCAGAGCAGAGTGACGGGCGGCGCTATGTGACTCCAGCTTAAATAGAGGCTGGGTCACATGGTGCTCTGGCCAATCACAGCCATGCCAATAGTAGGCATGGCTGTGATGGCCTCTTGGGGCAAGTAGTATGACGCTTGTTGATTGGCTGCTTTGCAGCCTTTCAAAAAGCGCCAAGAAAGCGTCACAAAAGCGCGAAGAAAGCGACGAACACCGAACCCGAACCCGGACTTTTACGAAAATGTCCGGGTTCGGGTCCGTGTCACGGACACCCTAAAATTCGGTACGAACCCGAACTATACAGTTCGAGTTCGCTCATCCCTAGTGGGAACCTAATGCTTTGGGGGTGTTTTTCAGCCAATGGACCAGGGAACGTAATCACAGTAAACTGCACCATGAAAAAAGAGCAATACATGAGGATTCTCAACGACAACATCAGGCAGTCTGCAGAGAAACTTGGCCTTGGGCACAATGACCCAAAACGCACAGCAAAAGTGGTGAAGAAATGGTTAGCAGACAACAACATTAACATTTTGGAGTGGCCCAGCCAGAGTCCAGACTTGAATCCAATTGAGAATCTGTGGAGGGAGCTAAAGATCAGGGTGATGGCAAGAAGACCCTCCAACCTGAGAGATTTGGAGCTTATTGCTAAAGATGAATGGTCAAAAATACCTGTGGAGACATGCAAAAAGCTGTAATAACCAATAAAGACTTTTCAATTGATTATTGAGAAGGGTATGAATAATTTTGGACTGGACACTTTTTTCTCAAATGTAAATAAAAGCCGAGAATTTTTTTTTTTTTCCACAATATTGCCTCTTGTACATCGTCTTATTATCTTATCTTTTGGGAGACAACTGTTATTTCCTGTCAAAAAATTACTTGCTGGTTGAAAAAAAGTAACTTAAGTCAAAATTTGCCTGGGGTATGAATAATTATGGGCAGCACTGTATATAATACAGATAGTTAGTGGGAGATAGTTAGTGTAGGTTAGATCCTGATATAGTGTAGCTGATCGGTTCTGCTGTCCATATATACATGCTACAGACATAGTGCTGTGAATTCACAAGTTCACAACAATATTTAGTGCACCAATCAGTAATATGTATTAAGAACTGCAAAAATGTGAAGTTGCACGTATTGCGAAAAATATGCGCATCATTAATTGCCGATTTGCACAATAGCGAATATATTGGAGCACTCTATCTGCATATAAAGCTACTGTATTGTAATGTTCTGCCGTGTCAACCATTTTCTCCAGTCTCAGGAAACTTCTATCAGCTTGAAAGATGTAGCAACAGTGACCCACGCCTGTATTGCTTGAGAGTCACATAGAGTAGTATTGCAATACAATGCACCGAAGTCCCCCAAGGGTTAATAGATGGGTTCTCATCTTATGTCATTGTAGAAGGCTGACAACAACCTCAAATGCTTGTAGTGGATCTCGCTGGATGTTCAGGCCACAGGTCCCCGAAAACATTGCAGAAAAAGATGGACATCAAATTACTGGCAGGGATAAAAGGGGAAAAAAAAACAAGAGCAGATAGATGGATCTGTGAGCCAAACCAGGAATGATACAGAAAAAAACTTTATTGCATTTTGGGGAATCACTCCCTTTCTTCAGATAGATGTATATAGATTTGTTCATTTACCTGAAGAAGGAGAGTGATTTCCCCGAAATGCATTATATGTGGATTCAATAAAGCTTTTTCTGGATCATCGCTGGTTTTGCATGTGAATTATTTTATCTGCTCTTGGGTTTTTGGCCCTCCTATCCCTTCCCTCTTTACAGGGACCTGCTTTTTTCTACAGGGAAGCCAACTGTACCCCACTATCTCCTGGGGTAGTCTAAAGATAGTGAAAGTTGAACCAGGCAGCCGGTCAATAAACACTGGAGCATGGCACAAAGGGGACAGATAGAATTGTAGTTAGTGGGCAAGTCAATGTCACTGCAGGCAAGTTCTTTCTCCATCTGGTAAATGCGCTAAGGGTCAAGGCAGGCAGCATAGGTTTAGTAGGCAGGTTAGGAAATGTTTTGCTCAGGCACTTTTCCATCAGGGAAGGGTGCCATTAATACCTAAGGAAGGTTTGTCATAGGCTAGGGACAAAATAGGATACACACTCGCTGGTGATTTAAGAGCCAGAGAGAGTGGTTGTGATCTATGGGCAAAGAGATGCAAGTAGGAAAGAAATTGGCTTACAAAGGCCTAACCTGGAGTGGACAAGGCTAACAAAGCTTCAGCAGTTCAGTAGCCATGTCCACCAGGGGAGCACAGGAAGATATCAATGGGCACAGAGCACCAGGGAAGCGGGACATGGGAGCATCCTGGCATTAACCCTAGCTAAAATAATGGTGTGCATTACTCCAGATATTTAATTTTTAGAATTTTTGAGATTGCCCCTTTAACCAGGGCTGCACTGGTGTACATTAGTACATCTTAAGCAGATACGGAAACAGATATAAAACTTATGGTAACCCTTGTAAATGTTACTGATACTGAGAAAAAACAGGGAGCCCATTATTTGTACCAATTTTAACTACACAAGAGATGTCACGCCCACTATTTTCTCTACTAATTTTATTTTAAATTCCAAAATGTAGATCTGCACAAGGATATATTGAATAGGCCAGCTTCACATTTTTCCGTCAATATGGCCCAGTTCCCCACTTCAGCCTAGTGCAGAGAACACCAAAGGGGATCTAAAGCTAGAAGTAATCCTATAGTTTTCTATGGGATAGTTAGCATTCATCCGATGCATCACTGATGACACCGGATGTCAAAAAGCTCCTGACAGGAAAATGTTGCATTCTACTTTTTTTTGTCCAGCACTTGAGTATAGATGCCAGATCTGTGCACTGAAGGGCAGTTTGCATATACCATATCAGTTTTGTCCAGTTCTTGGCCTAAAAGAGTTGGCTGGGCACAACTGATATATACTCGCCTAAAGAATTATTAGGAACACCTGTTCTATTTCTCATTATTGCGATTATCTAGTCAACCAATCACATGGCAGTTGCTTCAATGCATTTAGGGTTGTGGTCCTGGTCAAGACAATCTCCTGAACTCCAAACTGAATGTCAGAATGGGAAAGAAAGGTGATTTAAGCAATTTTGAGCGTGGCATGGTTGTTGGTGCCAGACGGGCCGGTCTGAGTATTTGACAATCTGCTCAGTTACTGGGATTTTCACGCACAGCCATTTCTAGGGTTTACAAAGAATGGTGTGAAAAGGGAAAAACATCCAGTATGCGGCAGTCCGGTGGGCGAAAATGCCTTGTTGATGCTAGAGGTCAGAGGAGAATGGGCCGACTGATTCAAGCTGATGAAGAGCAACGTTGACTGAAATAGCCACTAGTTACAACCGAGGTATGCAGCAAAGCATTTGTGAAGCCACAACACGCACAACCTTGAGGCGGATGGGCTACAACAGCAGAAGACCCCACCGGGTACCACTCATCTCCACTACAAATAGGAAAAAGAGGCTACAATTTGCACAAGCTCACCAAAATTGGACTGTTAAAGACTGGAAAAATGTTGCCTGGTCTGATGAGTCTTGATTTCTGTTGAGACATTCAAATGGTAGAGTCCGAATTTGGCATAAACAGAATGAGAACATGTATCCATCATGCCTTGTTACCACTGTGCAGGCTGGTGGTGGTGGTGTAATGGTGTGGGGGATGTTTTCTGGGCACACTTTAGGCCCCTTGGTGCCAATTGGCCATAGTTTAAATGCCACGGGCTACCTGAGCATTGTTTCTGACTATATCCATCCCTTCATGACCACCATGTACCCATCCTCTGATGGCTACTTCCAGCAGGATAATGCACCATGTCACAAAGCTTGAATCATTTCAAATTGGTTTCTTGAACATGTCAATGAGTTCACTGTACTAAAATGGCCCCCACAGTCACCAGATCTCAATCCAATAGAGCATTTTTGGGATGTGGTGGAACGGGAGCTTTGTGCCCTGGATGTGCATCCCTCAACTGCAAGATGCTATCCTATCAATATGGGCCAACATTTCTAAAGAATGCTATCAGCACCTTGTTGAATCAATGCCATGTAGAATTAAGGCAGTTCTGAAGGCAAAAGGGGTTCCAACACCGTATTAGTATGGTGTTCCTAATAATTCTTTAGGTGAGTGTATGTGAAGTGGACCTCACAAGAACTATGATTTAGAAACCTAAGGACATAGAACTGTAAGACCTGCATGGCAGTAAATCTAAGTTATACACAAAAAAAAAAAGGCTACTCATCTTTCCACTTTAATGCTGTAAATGTATTTTTACAAAATAATTCTTTGAAGGCAATGAAATAAATAAGCAAGGTATTTGCAGAGTGATATCACATATGATAGCTCTGACTGGTAAAGGTTTAAATACCCTGCTGGGTTTTGATACACAAAATAATCTCTCAGTACACTAGAGTGATTTACGTAGGTACAGAAACATGCTGTGCATAAAAGCAGGAGATAAAAATAAGAAGAAGCAAAGTAGTGTGTCATCCCTTAAATCACCTTAGCTACAAATGAGTATGTTAAGTAAAGGACAGATTCCATGCACAGTGTGAAATAAACATTACATTTATTGATAGGTAAGATCCAAGTGTTTGCTTTCCTCGACTAAATATCTTTTTTTTAGTAACTCAGTTAATTTTTATGAGTTTTTATAACAATAAAGTACCTCAAAACAATACTATAAATAACAACCCAAACATCTACTCTTCCCTCCCCCACCCATCGTGCAACCATAAAATGTAAGTATACATACAAGAAGGCATCAGACTTTCATTGTAATGTCACATACTGCAATGGATATTCAATTAAATAAACCAATCCAATTGGAAACACAGTATGCATGTACTTTATCATAGAAAAATAAGTCTATGATAAACTAGTTGGAGATGCTACCCATGAAGTATTAGTCCCATTTTATCTGTTGGGAGTTCAATAAGCCACTCAATGTTTAGGATCCATTTCACCATATAGCTATGTTATGATGCTAAAATAAAATAAAAAAACTTTAATCTGTAAGAATGTGCTAAAAACGGGTCAGTATCATCCTTTGAAGTCCAATATTAAAACATCAATCGTGTTGTCCATTCTCTCATCGTCTCCTCAAAGACCACCTCACTTTCCCACCACCCCAGGTAAAAGTTGGTCCATGTAGGGGCACAGGGGCTCCCCATTGCCACACCTGGTGCTAGATCTTATTGTTGAAAAGGAATTTGTTGTGCTCCAGAAAGAATTTCATCAACTGGATCACAAATTCATTATAAGACTATAGGTGCATTCCTCGGTCCCGTAAAAATGAGTTCACCACATCACACCCTTTTTGGTGGGGTATTGATATTGAACTATACAGTGCCTTCACATTCAGGCCAGCCAGCATGATATCCTGCTCCTGACATGGAGTCCCTGATGTAGGAGGGTAGGAAGGTAAAGAATGGCCTGAAAATGTGATCCACGTATGTGCTTATGGGGTGAGTGAGGCTATTGGTACCTGAGATGATGGTTCTCCCCTTCAATGGGTCAAAACCCTTATGGACCTTGAGGATACTATACCTGTGGGTGTTATGGCAGAAAGAACCAAAATTCCCAATTGCTGATCAGTTTGGAATGGAGAGCTTGTGTCAACATGTCACTCAGTTCCCTAGTGAGATTGAACCTGAGTGTTAGGGAAGCAGCAATACTGACTAGGGCAATTACATGCCTCTAGTCAGCAACAGATAGCTGCAGTTAGCATTTAGGGGGGGGGGGTGGGCTTAAATTCAGCTGTCTCATATACAGCAAGGGTGAATGGGAAGCCAATGTAATGCTACACCCTTACTGGCAACACCATGGCATGGATGCAATCCCCTTTCTCTCCGCCTCCTGCTTTCTTTAAATATTGGCATATTTAGAGGAGTAGGTGCACAGTGCTGTCTGCCTCACTCACAAATGATGGGATTTGCAAACACTGCCTGCCTACTATTCCCCAAGATTTGCACTGTATATGCTGGCATCAAAACAGTCCAGCGCCCAGGTGCTCTTAATGGGGGAGTGCAATACTGATTGATAGGCATCAGTCCTGTGATTGATGTTTTATTATTGGACGTCAGTGATGATACTAACCCATTTTTAGCACATTCATACCAAATAAAGTTTTTGGTTTTATTTATTAGCTTTCACCATATACCCTATTGATGAGGTTAAGAACATTTTCCCAAAAGAGTGAGAAAGCCAGGTATAACCAAAACATAATGGGGTTCTAATGTATGCTCTATGCATAAGAAATAGCTAAGAGTAACAGTGGACCACTCTCAGTGCCAAAAATGGTGTTGCCCCTAAGATATCTTCCCATATCTCAGCTGATTGGCAAACCACATCAGCTTCCACATCATCTTCAATGCCCGTAGCAGACATTTCTCAAGAAGACTTAAAGAGTTTCTCCCAGAATGATTGAACATGTCTGCCAGCAACCTGTCCTAGAATTTTAGCACCACTGGTTGCAACCACTTGCTGAGATGCATATGGGGGTCAGGTGGCTGGGTCTCACTACACACTACACTCTGGCATGTGAAAATACTACATATTGTTGAGTTTTTCTGTCAGGCTGCTCATCCATGATGGCATATCATTACCTTCTATGGTAGAGCAGTGTAGTGAGGCCCTGTTCTCTCACCCCTCCCCATAGGCAGCTATGCAAGTGGAATCAACCAAACCTATTCATATTCTAGAACAGGTTGTTTGAGGCCATTTTAAATCTTTCCAGGAATACCCCTTTAAATTGACCAATCATCAAGTTTCTCAGTCGACCTGGCAATAACAGTCAGAGAAATAGTGTGATGGTGAATCTGTGCCATATCCTGCAATTATAGGTATTGAGAAAAGATGGTGTGCTGAAGCCCACACTTTGACTACAGCTACTGGAAAGATTTGAAGTCTCCATCCACATAGAGTTGGTACTCATATTTAAACCCTTGCAGCACAATTTATCAGACTCCTACAAAATATAAAACTCCCCCAGATTTTTCCCATAATGGCAAGAAAACACAAAAGGCCCAGAACCTCTTCCTCACATTTCTACAATAATTTGTGTGAATGTACTGTGAGCAAATGAGGGGAGATTAACCTCAGCCAATGCACCTCTATAGACTTGCATAATTTTAGATCTGGATTTTTGGATCTGGATTCTGGAGACATTCTAGGTGGCTATCTCGCGGCATTATAGATGCTCTAGCTGGGCTGCTAAAAAGTACAGCCATGCATTCAGCACAGTCAATCCTCATTAGGTAACTGCAATTTACTTATTTTAATACAAGGCATTATTTTTTTCCAAAGAATGTCTCATAACAATCCATGAATCGTCTGAAAGATATATGATGATGGCCATATTGAAGAATTATGTAAGACATAGGGGCAGCGGGATTAGGGTCATCCTGGCCAATGATGAGAGTGACAGCTGCAATCTTTTGTCTCATATTCCATGACACCTCTGGATATCCAAAGTCCGAGGGGTTTAAATTGCTGTGCTCTCTAGAATAGACAAGCCCTGCAAGTTAGTAAGGAGAAGTAAAGCTGATTTTGACAAAATTGATGGTCAACCCACAAAAGTTCCAAATTGATTAATAATAGATAAAATTCTATACTCCATATTGAAATCCAGAGATGATACCAGAACTACACAAAATATCTACCAGAGCCTCAACCGTCACTGCAAACAAAAGTGGTGAATGCAGTCTGACATTCCACCAGAGTGATAGGAAACTTCACCTGATCTCTTTCCTCCTGTGACAACCTTGTGAGATGAATTCCCACAAGTTATGACATTAACGCATGCTGTTCATAGGTGACTCTAGAAGTAAAGTACTAAGACTAGGGTCTATGACATGTGCCATTTCAGCACTGGTTACTCTAGCTTTTACCTCTAACTCCAATTGGTTTGGTTTTTATGGTTGTGATATTTTGAACACGCTTTCCATGCATCAAAAACTATGCTGGAGAGGGAGGTTCTCCATGGATCTGGAAATAGTCATATCTTCAGAGCCTCTTTCTGCAAGGGAACATATTCTCCCCAGAATATTTTTTCAGTTTTTTCTTTGCCTCTTTTTTTTTTTTACTATGCCTATTTGGTCAATATCATACAAGGCAGGCCTAGGGTGCATTGCTGTACTCTTGGTTTTCATAGTTACCCATCAGAAACACACAATTGTGTTCAATTCTCATCTATGTCATTGTAACAAGAAGCCATTCATTGCCACATGTTAGTTCAAAATTCTGTGCAGTACCTGATCATATCAAAATCAAGGTCAACTATCATATCAAGTCACCTACTGAGGAAGTTTTACTCCGGCCAAGCAAACCTTGTCTGTATTTGCTGGCATTACAGCTAAGACTTTATTTATTTTTTTACTTTTTGGCAAGTAAATCCCTTTATGCAATTATCCCACATGGACTTTAGAGTAGTTGTGTTTCCAAACACATGCCATCCTGATTACATCAAGAATTTAAACACCCTGCAATTTTGCAAGTTCTCCCATCTAGAAATCATGGAGGGGTCTGAAATTCACATTGTAGGTGCATTCCCACTCTGAAAGACAGAATTAAAAATAAAATAAAATCAGGAAATCACATTGTATGATTTTTAATTTTTTTTTTTTTGTCTTGCACTGCTAAACATAAGCATTTGAACACCTGAGAAACAGCAAGAATTCTGGCTCTCAAAGACCTGTTACTGTGCCTTTAACCACTTTCCATCTGGGCCATTTGCCCCCTTCCTGACCAGGCCTAAATTTGCAAAACTGACATATCTCACTTTATGTGGTAATAACTTTGGAACGCTCGTGACACATTGTACTTCATGATAGTCATAAATTTGAGTCAATATATTTCACCTTTATTTATAAAAAAATCCCAAATTTACCAAAGATTTGGAAAAATTCGCAATTTTCTAAATCTCTATTTCTCTGCTTTTAAAACAGAAAGTGATACCTCATAAAATATTTATTACTTAACATTTCCCATATGTCTACTTTATGTTGGCATCATTTTGGAAATGTCATTTTATTTTTTTAGGACGTTAGAAGGCTTAGAAGTTTAGAAGCAATTCTTAAAAGTTTTAAGAAAATTGCCAAAACCCACTTTTTAAGGACTAGTTCAGTTCTGAAGTCATTTTGTGGGGCCTACATAGTGGATACCCCCAAAAATAACCCTATTGTAGAAACTACACCTCTCAAGTTACTTAAAACCGATTTTACTAACTTAGTTAAACCTTTAGGCGTTCCACAAGAATTAAAGGAAAATGGAGATCAAATTTTTATATTTCACTTTTTGGGCAGATTTTCCATTTTAATCAAATTTTTTCTTTAACACATCGATGGTTAACAGCCAAACAAAACTCAATATTTATTACCCAGATTCTGTAGTTTACAGAACACCCCACATGTGGTCATAAACTGCTGTATGGGCACAAGGCAGGGCGCAGAAGAAAAGGAACTCCACATGGTTTTTAGATGCCATGTCCCATTTGAAGCCCCCCTGATGCACCCTTACAGTAGAAACTCCCAAGAAGTGATTCCATTTTGGAAACTAGGGGATAAGCATGGCACTATTTTTGGGTACATATGATTTTTTGACCATTCATTATAACACTTTATGGGGCAAGGTGACCCAAAAATTGGTTGTTTTAGCACAGTTTTTATTTATTTATTTTTACAGAGTTTACCTGAGGGGTTTGGTCAAGTGACATTTTTATAGAGAAGATTATTACGGACGTGGTGATACCTAATATGTATACTTTTTCTTATTTATTAAAGTTTTACACAATAATAGCATTTTTGAAACAAAAAAATTATGTTTTAATGTGTCCATGTTCTATTTTTTGAGAGATTTTCTTATGTAGGGGCTCATTTGCGGGATGAGGTGACAGTTTTATTGGTACAATTTTGTGGGACATACGCCTTTTTGATCACTTGGTGTTGCACTTTTTGTGATGTAAGGTGACAAAAATTGCTTGTTTTGCCACAGTTTTATTTTTATTTTTTTACGGTGTTCACCCGAGGGGTTAGGTCATGTGATATTTTGATAGAGCTGTTTTTTACGGACGCGGCAATACCTAATATGTATACTTTTTTTTATTTATTTCACTTTAACACAATAATAGCATTTTTGAAACAAAAAAAATTATGTTTTAATGTCTCCATGTTCGAAGAGCTATAGTTTTTTTTATGTTTTGAGAGAATTTCTTATGTAGGGGCTCATTTTTTGGGGGGTGAGGTGACATTTTTATTGGTACCATTTTGTGGGACATACGCCTTTTTGATAACTTGGTGTTGCACTTTTTGTGATGTAAGGTGACAAAAATTGCTTGTTTTGACACTTTTTTTATAAGGTGTTCACCCAAGGGGTTAGGTCATGTGATATTTTTATAGAGCTGGTTTTTACGGATGCGGCAATACCTAATATGTATACTTTTTTTTATTTATTTCACCTTAACACAATAATAGCATTTTTGAAACCCCAAAAAATATGTTTTACTGTCTCCATGTTCTAAGAGCTATAGTTTTTTGTTTGTTTTTTAGAGATTTTCTTATGCATTATCCAGTTGGATTACCTATGAGAGCGATTGTGCTAGTGGCGATTGTGCCATATTCTTATTCATATATTTTGCATCTCTGTGTGAACATCCCCTGATGAATCCGGTGACAACTTTATCGGAGGAAACGCATGGGGATTTATATCCAATTTTTTGGGGATTAACATCTAAAAACTTTTTGTTTCTTTTTGTGTCATTTGCTGACATTTGGGATTTTTGTATTTTATAGGGTCAGAGTAATAGGTTCAGCCACCGATAAGTGGGATCGCACCTTTAGGGGGTGATTCTCCCGCATTTAGGCGGGAGACCTCTCCGCTTTTAGGCAGGGCCGCTATAGTTGGCTAGGGACATTGTTCTCCCAGTTACCACACTCTCTCTACCATAGGAGAGTTAGTGATTTTTCATTACGGTTTTCTTCAGCACATCCTGCAGTGAAGAGCTCCGCTTGGAACCCTGGTGGACCCCTCTACCACAAATTCGTTTATTTACCTTGGCCGGATACATCTCCTTAAACTTTCATCAAACCGTGAGTGGTGACTATATAGTCCATAACTGTAATCTGAAAGTTTGTATATTTGATGTCTGCTCAAACACACTAATTTATTGTATATATGCAGCTATCTAATCTCTCATTGTGGGACTTATTTTAAATTTATATCAATATAAAAGTTAAGTTTTAGTAGGAAAATTATTCAGTGATATACAGTTATACCTCCTACAAATTATATTTTTCATGCTGTGAATTGCATTTGTATTGTGCGGCAGTTGTGTGCAGTTCTGCTGCGATACTGCAGGTATATAGCGGGACAAGCGTTATTGGAACATAACGCTTGTAGGTATATAGCCAGTCTAAAAACACGCTGGGAAGAGGAAATAACTAAAAGTTCACTGAACCTTATGAAGATTCTTCTGAAAGATCTCTTTGATAGGACCTCAGAGAAACTGAGCAACCTTAAGGAATCTGTCCTTAAGTTTGAATCAGATCCAGACTTTAAAAGAAGGGAATCTTCACTTCAAACCTCTGTGGAGCGTTTCCAAAATCTTATCAGGGAACGCAAACACAGACAGTTTGTGAAAGATTTAAGCGACTTTCGTGAAAATAGGGCCTATCAAGTGGAAAAAAAGCCAAACTATCCCTCTGCTTCTGAGGTCTCCTCCTCTGATTTTGATCTCTCAGAGAACTAGTCCACTGGGAGAGGAGACAAGGGCGGCAATAAAAAGGGACCAGCATCACAGAATAAGAAACAAAAGAACAAATGGAGAAGATGGGGAAGGGAAACAAACAATCCAAGAGGTGGAGGCTACCGGGAGACTACCTTGTCCTCAGTGGCATCATCCTCTTATGGGACGTCTGGCTTGGAGACTACCTTGGCACGTCCCCCCCCCTCCCCCTGCTGTCTCCACAACATCCACAGCGGTTCCTTTTTTAGGACAGGGTCAACCTCCATACCAACTACGGGAAAGAACCAAATAGACAGCTTGGTTCCTCATGGTGAAGATCTACAGATTATTAATCTGTCCTCACGGGACTTAAGTAGCGTGGAGATCACAGTATTGAAAAAGGGACTTTCATTTGTCCCAACGACTGAGTTTAGGGTCTTTACTTGGATCAAAGACCTTGATCTATTTTTCAGAAAACTCAGGTGGAGAAAATACTTTGATGTGTCAAACCAACAATCTCATGATAGACTAGGGATACAGGACTGCGATCTGGCAGATCTTGCAATCCTTATGGATCTATGGGAGGAAGGCTCCAAAAAACCGGGAGAAGGTCCCTTCACTAAACTTTGCCCCAAAAGTAGGAAAATGCCCCCACCACTCAATTACGAACATATCGACATCTTCCAACAATTGGTCAACAAAGAACTGGAGACAATAAAAATACCTCCTTCACATGGCAGAAATTTGACTAAAAGTGAATTTGAGGCCCTGAGGACACTGGAAAAAGATAATTCCATTGTCATCAAGCCCTCGGATAAAGGGGGAAATCTGGTGATCATGAATCATGATATGTATCAGAAAATGTGTATGGATCTACTGAGGGATAGAAGTGGTTATCAGATTTTAGCCAGTGACCCAACAGACTTGTATCTATCAGAACTCCAACAAATCCTTGATATAGGGTTGGAGCAGAGGGTCATTGGTAAATCAGAATACCACTTTCTATTATCAAGGTGTCCGCAGATTGCAACCTTTTATGGACTCCCCAAAGTCCATAAGGGGACTACCCCCCTACAGGGTCGACCGATAGTATCCGGCGTAAATTCCATCACACAAAACTGCGGTCTTTATCTTGATCAGGTACTGAAAGACTTTGTGGTGTCCCTTGCATCATATACAAGGGACACCATGGATTTTCTAAAAAAAACAGAGTCTCTGGGGATTGAACCTTCTTATTTATTAGCCAGTATCGACGTCGAGTCCTTGTACAGCAGTATACTGCATGACAAGGGTCTCTTGGCTGTCACCTATTATCTTGGCACAAGAGGGAACCATTTCCAGGAACACAATTGTTTCATCCTAACCCTACTCAATTTCATTCTAAGGCACAACTTCTTTCTTTTTAGTGGACGATTCTACCACCAGCTCAGGGGGACGGCCATGGGATGCCCGTGTGCCCCCACATATGCCAACCTCTTCCTGGGCTGGTGGGAGGACAACATCGTCTTTCCAGGTCACCCCACTTGGTGGAGTGAGAAGGTAGCCTTTTGGACGAGATATATCGATGACATCTTTGTGCTTTGGAATGGAAGTAGGAGGGAATTCACTGATTTTATAAATGTCTTAAACATCAATGACATAGGTCTCAAATTTACCTCTGAGATACAGGAAAAAAGTATAAACTTCCTGGCTGTGACAATACTCAAACAAGGTGAGAAACTGGTCAGCACGATTTTCAGAAAATCAACGGCAACAAATTCCATATTACATTGGGGAAGCCACCACCCCACTCCACAAAAAAGAGGTATCCCAAGGAGACAATATCTGAGGATTCGCAGGAACTGCTCGGGTCTAAATGACTTTCATTGCGAATCAAGGAAACTTTACAATAGAATGACCGACAGGGGGTACCCTGAGAGTACACTAAGAGACGCTTTTCAACAGGCCCTGGCGACGGATAGAGAAACCCTACTTATCCCTAAACCACGTAGGGATGAGGGTGGGGCGGAGACACGTCTTATTTCTACATTTGACATGGCCAATACCGAGATTAGGACCATCTTAAATAAATATTGGCCAATCCTACAGATGGACACAAGTGTCGCCAAAAACATCTCTATTCATCCAAGCGTAACTTATCGAAGAGGCCAGAGCCTCAGAGATAGACTGGTACACAGCCATTACACACCCCCATCTCCACCGGGAACATGGCTTGATCGTCGTCCTATTGGGATGTTTAAATGTGGAACTTGCAAAATATGCCCATTCATTTCCACAGGCAAGTCGATTACATGCTCGGCCACCAAAAAGGTTTCTTTCATCCGGGACTTTATTAACTGCAAAAGCAAAGGGGTAATCTACATATGTCGCTGCCCCTGTCCCAAAGACTATATTGGAAAGACCTTTATGGAATTAAGGAAAAGGGTGGGCGAGCATATAGGTGACATTAAAAACAATAGGATCACACCAGTGGCGAGTCATGTACATGAGTATCACTCAGGGGGCCCCCGCTCACTCAGCTTCTCGGCATTAGAGCTTGTACCCATGTCCCCGAGAAAAGGGGACTGGGATAACAGGATTCTGCGCAAAGAAGCTGAGTGGATTTACAGGTGCCGTTCGCAAGCACCAGATGGTCTTAACGAACGTTTGACCTTCACCTGTTTTTTGTAAAGTTTCTCTAAACTTCACAACTTCAAATATAGACATTTGAATACTCGGGAGTTTCGTTTCTCCATATCTGCCTCTAATTTTCCCGAATACTTACACGAAAGTCTCTTAACTGGTCATGGGTACATAATGTACTCAACACATTATATCACAAGGGCCGTAGCTATATCAGGCTACACCCGTGAAAATTATCCTTTGATCATCTAAATAATAGTCATTTTTTCTGATCAGGCGATTGCATGGATCAATTGTGCTCATCCACTGATCAGAATAGCTATAACCTTGAAATAAGTTCGTCCTGTTACTGGTTTGCTGTTTTATAAATCTGGGGAGGTCTACACCACCTATGGAGTTGTAGGTAGTATGTAAATTAAGAGGTCAGCATAAGTGATATGCTTTTGACTGACTAATGTGGCACCAGCAATGTGTATTAACATCAAATTAAACATTATCCACACAAAAAACAGCCCTTTGCCATTGAATAATGCATCCCCCTCCCCCCCCCTCCCCCCCGCTGAAAACGCATAGCAGGCACCAAATTGAGGTATTATATTTGAATACTCGGGAGCTAAAATTGTATATATCGCATTTGCGATTACAGCAATAGGGGAGGACCTGGAGCGCTAGTACATCGCTATCCCGGAAATGACGTCTGCGGTACAGCAGACCGGAAGTGATGTATGCGTTCCATGGGACCGGAAGTAGCGGCGCGTGCGTTCCACCGACCGGATATGCGGCTGCAGGGGAAAAAAGGCGCCTCCTCTCCCAGCATTTAAATACAGCATGACCACAGGGATGCCTTGCTGCCCCATCAGACATGGCAGATGGCAGTCCAGACCACAGGGGGACACCTAACATGTAAGTCACCAATTATTGGAAATGTCTATGAGCAACTCCACTGTATGGTTATAGCACTAACAGTGGGTTATTGTATGATATCTTCCCCTTTTTCCTAGGTGACACCCTCCTTCCTATAGGAAAAAACTGTTGAACCTTCTGTTTCTCCTATATGGCCTGCCCCATCATGGCATCAACCAGGACACAGTAAATAAATATATATAATATTATCTAGTATATTATCTATTTTTGTCATCTAGTATGATGTTATATTATATGTTTTAAACCGACCCCCTGATGAACCAAAACGTGGGGAAACGCGTCGGGGCTATTTCCAATAAAGGGATAAAACACTGATACTAACCACACTATAAATTCCCAGCGCACAGGGCTACACAGGGCCAGACAGGGTAGGTACGGGGACAGGGTGACCCCACCATCAGGGATCATCCCTGGGCAGAGGATTACCATAGGGCGGGTATAGGGAGAGAACCATCCCTAATACCTTTATCTACGTGCCCCACTCTCCGCCCAATTCCCAACCTCAATATAAAGTCGCCAACGCCCTGGGAATTTAGATATACCTTTATTATCTTTAATTCACGGTGGTAGCTGGGCAACATCTTGTCCTATTATTATTTTGGACACCCGGTTATCAAAGGGTGTTTATATTTATGCTTTTTAGATGTAAATTAATAAAAGCTATTAAAAAAAAAAAAAAAGGGTCCATTTCCAGGCTAAATATTCACATATACGGACACTTGTACTAATCGTATACCTTATTCTACTCTAATTCTTCAGACAACAAATAATTTCTACTAGTGTAATATACCAGTCCCCCCCCCCCAAAAAAAAAACTGATTGAAGCGTGCTGTTATATACCAATACACAGTGTGGGCCGTTTATATGGATACACCTTAATAAAATGGGAATGGTTGGTGATATTAACTTCCGAGCAGGTTCTCCCATTGACTTCCATTGTATTAAATTGTATTCGATCACCCGAATTATTCAAATCTGCTAAACATAGCGATGCTCGAGCCGAGCATGCTTTCTCATCACTAAAGTGCACCGCAGAGCAGTAAATATATTTTTTCTTTTTGCTCTAAAACACCCCACCAAAACCTTTACTACAAATAAGTGCACCGCAGAGCGGTACATTTATTTTTTCTTTTTACGCTTAAACACCCCACAACAGCCTTTACTACAGATAAGTGCACCGCACAAGGGCAAATAAGACTTAGAAATATTTCCTTGTAATAACCCCTGTTAATGTCTGTATCAAACAGCACTTGCACCCTAATAAGAACGGTTTGCTGGAATTACAGAGCTTTATCATGGCAATTTGGATCCCCAGCCAGTGCTGCAAGGTCTAATAGGAATGTTCCTATTATCCAGGCTTTCATCTCCTTGAATGAACCCTGTTCAACGGAAATGCAGTGGAATTATTCCTCCCTATCCTTTCCCTACACCTTGAATAATCTATCACTGTCCCCGGCGCCTGCAGACACGTCTCTCCCTGCATTAAGTATGCTGGTGAATGGCAGAATCTAAGATGGCTGCCATATTTATAGGGCTGTGACATCACAGGGCTGGCTGGCTGCTGATTGGCTGCATGTATGTCAGTATGGGTGATCCCGCCTTCCCAGACTTCCTTTTTCCATGTCCTCACATGTGCAGCAGCCATTTTAAGAAAAATGCGATTTGTTACTAAAAAGTGCGAGGAAATTTGCATTTGGTGCAAATTGAATTGTTCCTGAAATTCATAATGAATTCCACTTCATCAGCTTTGATTCACTCATCTCTAGTTATTAACATGGGCAATTTTGAACACTATGTCAATATGTATCTAAATAGATTCTGTTCTGTCCTTGGCAATTGCAACTTCACATCATCCACAGTGTGATTCTTGCAGAAAAGCTAGAAACATTTTTGGCAAATTAAAGTTGCTAATATTTCTTTTGTTCTGTGAATTAACTTTCTGACACACAGATAAGTACATGAAAAAAGTTAAAATAAAACAGTATATTTTATGTTGCATACATTATACTGATTCTTGTGATGTGGTAATACTTTTAGAAACAATAATTGATGCAATTCATTTTTCTAAGCCAAACTGTCCAGCACTTCATTATATTCTATTTTAAATCCCATAGATTGAGTGTTGAATGTTTCTTTGAAATAAAATAAAGTGACTGACATTATTAAAATCAGAGTAATTAACTTTCACTTATATGCATTTTCTACAACCTATTTAGAAATAATTAATTTTGTATTGGACTGAGAGCACTAAATGACTAATGTCTAAAAGCAATAGCACAGAGTAATTAATGTCTAGAGGCAGATAATGGATGTGAGCAGAGCTCTCTAGTGGGCATGGATCCTGTGGTTCACCACCAAAGAGGGTAGAGTGCTAAGACATTAAGTAAACAACCAAAATTAATTTGATAATTAATTTACATTATTGCTTTTTAAGAGAACATCATCACCACAAATGTTCCTACTGTAAATGAGGCATAATATTCACAACCTGTCAAATAAAGTTTGTTTTTAATTACCTTGTATCACTATAATAAATACCTTAACATTTTAAATAATAATATTCATTACAAACTATTGCATATGCTGTTCTACTCATTATTATTTGGGATTAGGAAGAAAGAGTTAAAGCTTGGATTTTTCCAATAAACTAGTATAGATATTCAACAGTGTCAGATCAAAATAGAGATTTGTTATTGTTGACTTTAGAGATGAGCGAAATAAAGCTCACGAAGATGAATTAGTTATGAATTTCAGGAAAAATACGATTTGCACTGAATGCGAATTTCCTCGCGCCTCGTAGTAATGAATCACATTTTTCCTAAAATTGCTGCTGAACGTGTGATGACACGGAGAAAGAAAGTCTTGCTTTTGTGGGGTGTTTTAGCAGTAAAAGAAAAAATATATTTGCTTGTCTGCGGTGCAGTAATCTGTAGTAAAGGCTCTGGAGGGGTGTTTCTGCAGAAAAAGAAAAAATACGTTTGCCGATATGTAGGGCAGTAAAGGCTTTTGTGGGGTGTTTTAGCGATAAAAGATAAAAAATATTTGCCACTCTGCAAGTAATCTGTAGTAAAGGCTTTTGTGGGGTGTTTTAATTTCCTTTTTATTTATTTGATCTAAAAGTATGTCAGGCAGAGAAGTGCCTGGCCCTGCACAGGGGAGTGGCAGAGGACTAAATGTTTCTGGCGCGGGCAGAGGTTGCAACAGAGTAACAAGCCATGGCAGTAGGGGTCACTTTGAGAGGCCTGAGCAAGCAGTCTCAGCTAGCGGTCGTGTCGGGACCAAAAACCCAGCAGTTCTTGAGCGGTTGACTTGATCTTCGTCATCGTCTCATGTGACATCAGACACACCCTGCCAAGAGTCAGTGGGTTTGTCAGATACAACCCTTAGTTGGCATGACCCTGGAGCAGGCCCTGTGCCCTCACCTGTCCTCAAACTGCATCTGTCGTTTTCTGTTCCCAGAGCCACAGAAGTATTGTATGCTGTGGGCTCAGCTCCACTTTACAGCGAAGAATAGGTACTAGAAGACAGTCAGCAGCTACTGCCCAGTTAAGATCTGGAGGAGACATCTGCCACTTCCTCCGCTAGGCAGGCAAGTAGTGATGAGGAGAGTGGCATGGGAGCTGGTGTTACGAGCGGTCAGAGACCGTTGAGGAGAACATCAGTGACGTGCAGACAGTACTCGATGATGATGATGTAAACGTACCAGGGATAGACCATCCGCTTCGTGAAAGCCTACCTGCCCAGGAAGTAGCGGTGCTGGTGTTCAAGGAGGCAGCGGTGGTAGTGCGTATTGTTGGTAAAATCACCTACTCGGCGGTGTGGCAGTTTTCTAAAGCCGCACCAGCAGGTGAGCGTGGCCATATGTAGAATCTGTAGGCAGAAGGTGAAGCGTGGCCAGGGTACTGATGTTGGCACTATGGCCCTGCTTCAACATATGCAGCGTCGCCATGCAGTAACCTGGGAGAACTGTGGCTCCAATGTGGTGGTCCAGCCTACTGCAGAAACCGCTGCATCACCCGGTGGCATGCACCTGGTTTCAGGCAGTTAAGGCTCCACTCCCTCAGCCAAAGGGAGCTCTCTGTCATTCCCGTCATCTGCTGGTCCCGATGCTCCTGCTCCTCCTGCTCCTTGTCACTCATTCCGTCAGCAATCGATCACTGAAGCGATTG
Source organism: Bufo gargarizans (assembly GCF_014858855.1). Lineage (NCBI taxonomy): Eukaryota > Metazoa > Chordata > Amphibia > Anura > Bufonidae > Bufo > Bufo gargarizans. The sequence goes on along the minus strand of NC_058081.1, from coordinate 270,908,230 downwards.
CCAAGAGACAACAGATTGCTTGCACTCATCCAACGGCGCAGAAGCTGAATGTGCTCCTGTCCAAGTTGTTGGTGCTGCAAGAGATGGCCTTGCGGTTCGCTCGACGGTCGTTTCACGGTGAACTTTGCTCGTTTGCGATTCGACGAACATGCGAACATATGGCTATATTCGCACGTGCCATATTTCTTTGCATAGCGCCGAACTTTGACCCATGACACATCCATCAGGTGGGACAGGACAGCCAATTGATATGTTTCAGCACATGGACACCCCCCCCAAAAAGAACTGATTTAGGGGTTTGATATATCTATAATATACCTTCTAACATAAAAAGTATATTATAGTGCAACTAATTGCAACTGGTGTGATATACCTGTTGCCCAACACAAAAAAAAACTGATTGACTGGTGTGATATACCTTCTAACATGGAAAGTATATTATAGTGCATTTGTATTGTGCAGCAGTTGTGTGCGGTTCTGCTAAGATAACACAGCTAGCTAGAGGGACAAACGCTATTGGAATAACTAAGTGCAACTGGTGTGATATACCTGTTGCCCCCAAAAAATGGATTACGGGGTGCGATATACCTGCTTCCAAAAAAATATTGATTGAGGGGTGTGATACACTGGCTTCCGCAAAATATTTATTGAGGGGTGTGATACACTGGCATCCACCAAATATTGATTGAGACCTGTAATACAACGGCTTCCACCAAATATTGATTATGGGGATTGATTTACCAGCTTCCAGCAAATACTCATTAAGAGGTTCTATATACATGTTTCCACAAAATACTGATAGAAGGGATTGATATACCGGCTTCCACAAAATATTGATTGAGGCCTGTGATATACCTGCTTCCACAAATACTGCTCTTCTATAGAGACTTTGTCACGGGGTCATTTTGAAAATGACAGGCAGAGGAAGAGGCAGGTCATTCTGCAGGGGTGGGAGAGGTCAAGCAGGTGCACAAGGCCAGAGCAAAAGAGGGAAGTTGGATGCTGGCAATTACGTCAAAGGAGTTGGTTGAGTGGCTCACTCAGCCCTCAGCTTCTGCACCCTCCTCCTCCTCTGTATCTGCACCCTCCTCACTCTCTGCTGTGTGCACCCCAAAAGACAACACCACCACCATTTTTTCCCATCCATTCCCAGACCTTACCGATGCACAGCCATTCTTGGCATCGGATCAGGAAGAGGAGGTAGCAACGGCCGCCACTCTGCAGTCTGACGACAGTACCCAGATCGGGCCCAATGACGAAGGTTTCTGCCTACTCTGAGATCTCTAATGTCAGTGGTGGTGAAGGTAACAATGATTACGTGTTGATGGCTGTCACGAGGGTCCTCACAAGAGAGAAAGAGGAGGGAAGTTCAGAGGGAGAGACAGAGCAGCAGATAGGGGGTAGAAGGAGGAGAAGCAGGCAGAATCGCAGTGCACAGGAGGCGATAAGCAGACAGCAAATGTATCTGGAGCGAGCTATCCACCATGCACGGTCACATCTGGCGCTCCCAGGATGCAGGCACATGGCTCCACAGTGTGGGCATTTTTTAACGTGCCAGCTGCTGACAATAGTGTTGCCATCTGCAGCTTGTGCTGTCAACGCATAAGTCGCAGTAAGCCCATCACTCACCTAGGGACGACCGCCCTAGGAAGGCACCTGGCCTCCCATCACCGAGCCCAGTGGGACAAACACTGTCAGAACCCACAAAGCCACACTTAAGGCCTGCCTCTTCTACTTCTCCTCTCTCCTCTCATTTGTCCTCCACTCTACCTTCCACCGTGCAGTCGTCGTGTTCACCTGGCAAAAGGCAGGTTTCCGTGGCCCAAATGTTTGAGCATAAAAGTTGATGACGCCGGATAACCCTCTTTTCCAACGGCTGACCACTGGCTTGTCGGAGCTGCTAGCCCGCCAACTACTGTCATAGAAACTGGTGGACTCAGAGGCCTTTAGAGTTTAAAGTTTTTACCATTGGCACACCGCAATGGAAGGTCCCCGGAAGAAAATATTTCTCCCAGAAGGGCATCCCAGAGCTATATGGCCATGTTCAGTGGCAAGTGAATGTATTTCTGGCACACATTGTCGGTGCCAAGATACCTGACCACAGACACATGGTCTAGCAAACATGGGCAGGGAAGGTACATAACTTTTACTGCCCACTGGTGTTACCACCACGGATTGCATGCAGGCTTGCATTTTCTTCTCCTCCTCCTCCTCCATCCTCTGTCTCTTCCTCGTCTGACTCCTCCTTTTCCACTGCTACAGCCTCTTCCGCTGCACCTCCCAAGCTCCTCGGAACCTACTCGACGTGCCAGGTGAGACATTGCCATGCTGTGCTGCGGCTGTTGTGCCTGGAAGCCAAGAGACACACTGGTACTGCACTGCTTTCAACTCTGCGGTCACAGGCCAATCAGTGGCTAAGACCACTCAATTTGACAGTTGGTAAAGTGGTGTGTGACAACGGTGCCAATCTGTTGAGTGCGCTGAAACATGTCAAAATGACGCGTGCCGTGCATGGCACATTTCCTGAACTTAGTCGTGCAGCGATTCGTTGACAAATACCTTGGGGTCCAAGACGTCTTGCGGTAGGCCAGGAAAATTTCTGGCTATTTTAGAAAATCTCACACGCCCATAGCTTGCCTTGCTGACGTTCAGCGGCGACACCACCCGCCTGTCAGACATCTTATTTGTGACATACCGACACGATGGAACTCCACCTTGTATATGCTTCATAGGCTGCTCCAGCAGCAACGTGCCGTTAACGACTACCTCTATGAATTCTGCAGTAGGACAGGTTTTGGGGAGCTTGATTTCTTTTCACTGTGCCAGTGGCTGCTCATGCGTGATGCATTCAGACTTCTGTGGCCATTTGATGAGATCCCCAAACTGGTCAGTCGTAGGCAGAGCGCCATCAGTGACATCGTACCTTACACCTTCTTTGTGGAGCATGCATTGCGTTGTGTCATTGATCAAGCCGTCAAGGAGCATGGCTGGAAGATGAGGAAGTCGCAATGCTGAATGAATTCCGGGGGGGCTACTTCATCTGAGACAAGTCAGCAGGAGTCTGAAGAGGAGTCACAGAAAGATGGTGGCTGGGGGGAGCAGGAGGAGAAAGAGGAGCAAGAAGAGCAGGCTTTAAACTTTTTGGGGATCCCTGCTGTTGTCCATGGCTGGGGGGAGGAGACCGAGGACGACATTCTCCTGGGCGATGAGTAAGAGCCAGGGCGCTCCACCGCTTCCAATTTAGTGCAAAGGATTAAGGCCCCATGCACACGCCGCCGCTATACAGTAATACACTGGTATGATCTATACCAGTGTATTACTGTACTGTGCCGGCAGCAGGGAGCGCACGGCGTCATAGCAACCAGTGACGCCGTGCGCTCCTGCTCTCAGGAGGGATCCAGGCCGCGGTTCCACGGCCCGCACACGGCCGTGAACAACGGCCGTGTGCATGGGGCCTAAGGCCGATGGCCAGTATTGGGTGGCAACGTACTTAGACCCCCCCAGTACAAACACAAAATGCGGACATGTTACCAGCATCACTGAGGGCTGTCAGAGTGCAGCACTTCCAGGCCTTGCTGCGAGAAATGATGCTTTCTGCAGTTGCGGGCGCTAGCAGAGGAATTTCCACCCACAACAAAACAGGTGCGGATACCAATCTTACCGCACCTGCAAGAAGAGGGTGGTTTGAAGATGTTGTTCACTTCGGATATGAGATCATTCTTGCAGCCAACCCATCGACAGCCGCCCTCAGGAACCAGCCCCAGGGAACGCCTAGACCGACAGTTGTCCGACTACATCGGGTTAACAGCAATTGTGGACGCTCTGAGAAGCGAGGAATCCCTGGAATATTGGGAGTGCAGGCTTGATCTGTGACCAGAGCTGGCACAATTTGCCATGGAACTCTTGGCTTGCCCCTTTGTCGAGTGTCTGTAAGGACATTCAGCACAGCGGGGGGGGGGGGGGGGGGGATTGTGACCTAAAAGCGCACTTGCCTAGCTCACGACAGTGTGAACTACCTCACATTTCTAAAAATGAATGAGGCATGGATCTCGGGGGAATTCAACACCTGTGACGACCACGTTTAATTGAATTTCCTCATGCCAGCCCACACATATCTGCCACCACCCAGAACAAATAATGGTCCCTTTTCTTATGTAAATATAGCGACATAAAAGGCCTTTTTGTGTCCGGTGAATGCCTAATGTTTGGGGCTTGTACTCCACTGGCCTGCAGTAAAATTTTTATCCAATGACCGTCTAATATACCTCTAGCCACATAATCACTTGATCTTTTCTGCACAGTAAATGCCTAATTGTTGGGGCCTCGGAGGAATTCAACACCTGTGAAGACAACGTGTTATCGAATTTCACCTATTATGATTTGGGGTTTATTCAAGAGGGGGGATTTCGTTAGCCATAATTTTAATCCAATTTTATACTTTTAGTTATCTTAAACATATGTATTTGACATGTATTTGTACTGGACTACAGTAAAATTGTTATCCAATGACCGTCTAATATACCTCCAGCCACACAATCACTTGATCTTTTCTGTCCGGTGAATGCCAAATGTTTGGGGCCTGTACTTCACTGGCCTGCAGTAAAAGTGATATTTAATGACCAACAATATACCTCCAGCCACATAAGCACTTTATATTTTCTGTATGGTGAATGCCTAATGTTTGGGGCCTGTACTCCAGTGGGCTACAGTAAATTTTTTATCCATTGACCGCATAATGTACCTAGAGCCACATAATCACTTGTTCTTTTATGTCGGGTGAATACTTAATTTTTAGGCCCTTACTCCAGTGGACTAAAATACATTATTTCTAGGCTCCAGCAGGGCATATTTTTGAGAATTTCTCTTTAAGACGCATAAAAATGGCCCCTGATTAAAATACATATTTGTGTGGGAATTTTTGTCATTGATCCCCCTCTAGTACAGTATGTCACTGTTCATGTTGTGGGACCATTTGTTCACTTCTAGTAAGTATTTGTTGGCTGAAAATATGACCTGATGGTTTTCCAGGTTCGCCTGCCATTAAAGTGAATAAGGCCCATTGCAAACTTGCGGTTTGTGAACATTTGATAGCGTTCTCGAATGGTCCCGTCCGATGTTCGACCATCACTATATAGAGACATTCTTTGTAGTCAGTTGGCCACTGCCTATCTGCGCCATTGTCTATCCTCTGGTAGGGATGACCGTGGGGTCCCTCTGCACTCACGTTCCACTGCCATTGTTGCTGGGGAGGGGTGGGGTGGCAGGAGCAGTACTAGCTCTATCAGCAGCAGCCTGATTCTAGAGTTGCTGATAGGCAGCTTCCTTCACCCGCATAGTGAAGAAACTACTCATCATCAGCTAGACATAGAGCAGGACCTGAACCAGCAGGTGGTGGCATACTTGACAAGCACCCTGCCAACCCACATTGAAGATCCGCTGGACTACTGGGCAGACAACTGGATTTGTGGCAATAACTAGCAGAGTTTGCCCCTGGAAAAGCTGTCCTGCGCGGCCAGTAGTGTGGCATCAGGGCTGGTGTTTAGTGCGGCGGAGGCCATAGTTACCCCAAGAAGAACTTGCCTATCCATCAAAAATGTGGAGAGACTGACCTTTGTCAAGATGAATCAGGCTTGGATCAGCCAGGATTTCCACTGACCAATGCCTGATGCATCAGATTAAATCATCCATGGTGCTACACCAACACTTTGACAAAATAGACCAGTTTCTTCTGGCTACCTGCTTCAGCTTCTATTCTGATGCTGCCATCCGCCTGATGCCACACATTTGATGCCAAGTGCTCCCTTCTTTCACCCACCATCTTCATCGGGTACTGGTATTGCCATCTATCTCTATAACTATGTTATCGTGCCACTCTGTGGCCTCCTCATGCTGCTGATACCTCCACACTATGTCACCTTGCCACAGTGGCCCCCTGATACTGCTTACACCAAATGAACAAAGGGACACACATATAAAATAATTGCAAATTAACATTACAAAAAACATGAAAAAATTATATTAGTAGCAGCAATGCAGACTAGCACTGCGACAAGCAGCTCATTTGCCGTACAGAGGGTATGCCTGATCCTAATACAGGGGAAACTCCAAAAAGGACCATAGATGCCACATAGAGCAGGCAATAGTGGGGATTGTTGCAATATTGCCTGCTCTATGTGGCACCTATGGTCCTTTTTGAAGTTTCCCCTGTATTTGGATCAGGCATACCCTCTGTACGGCAAATTAGCTGCTTGTCGCAGTGCTAGTCTGCATTGCTGCTGCTAATATTATTTTTTCATGTTTTTTGTAATGTTAATTACTTAATAAAATTTGCGATCATTTTATATGTGTGTCCCTTTGTTCATTTGGTGTAGGTATATTTTTCTCACACATTGGCTTCATCATTCTTGATGATTAAGTAGGTTGCACCCCTGATACTGTTGACACATCCACACTATTTCACCTTGCCACTCTGTGGCCTACTCATGCCGCTGCCACCTCCACACTATGTCACCTTGCTAACTCTGTGGTCTTCTGATACTGCTGCCACCTCCACATTATGTCACCAGGTCACTCTGTGGTCTCCTGATGCTGCCGCCACCTCCATACTGTCATTGTTCCACACTGTGGCCTGCTTCTGATGCTGCTGCCCACTCCAGACTCTGCATATGGGCAACTCTGTGGTCTCATCATGCTGCTTCCACCTCACCACTATGTCATAGGGCCACTCTGTGGACTTTTAATGCTGCTCCCAACCTCCCCACTTCATGACTGGGCCACTATTTTGACTTTCCGCCTGGCTGACAGCATCATTTATTTGACCCTTTTTCTGATCTGTCAGCAGGAAGGAAAAATGTGTAGCAGCTGTAAGACCAGTATGGTCCCATCAGAATTGGTTTGTGATTTGGTAGCCAAAAGCAGGAGTGGGTACAAAACACAGAACTCATCTCCAGGTGTTTTTTTGGCATTAGCAATACTGATGGATTATTGAGCAAATGCTGACCGAGTGAAGGCATATGCTCCACAGACAGGATCAGTTTTTTTTGTGGGTTATTGTTCTGAAGGATCAGAGGAAGGGCAAATTAATCAGTGACGTCAACACAAACTTACTGCTGACACCCTCTCCACTCTGTTGGGGACTGTACTTTTATAAGTGTTTAATAGTGTTGATCACGAATATTCGAATTGCTAATTTTCATCGTGACTTTAGGTAATTAAAAAAATTTGCTAATATTTAGAATATAGTGATATATTCGTAATTTTGAATATTCAAGATTTTTTTTAATGAGAATTTTCATAATGCAAATTTTTATCTCAAATTTTTCAATTGCCAAGTAAAAACATGATTCCTCCCTGTTTCTTGCTTGTGGGCCAATGACTTATATAGCATTAGAATGAATATATTTGTTTTTGTGAATATTCGTAATATTCTAAAACAAGAATATATAGCAATATAGCGAATATTCGAAAAAAACAAATATAGAGCAATTTAGCTAATATATTGCTATAATCTTCTTTGTCTAATAGTTGTAATTTATTTCTCATCTGAAGTTCAGAATGTAAAAAAAAAGCAACAATTGAAAAAAAAGATTATAGCACTGTATTAGCTAAATTGCTCTATATTCACATTTTTTTCCCGAATATTCGCTATATTGCTATATATTCTTGTTTTAGAGTATTACGAATATTCAAAAAACTAATATATTTGTTTTTTCGAATATTTGTAATATTCTAAAACAAGAATATATAGCAATATAGCAAATATTTGCAAAAAAATGAATATAGAACATTTTTGCTAATATAGTGCTATAATCTTCTTTGTCTAATAGTTGTAATTTTTTTCTCGTCTGAAGTTCAGAGTGGAGAAAAATTGCAACTATAAAGAAAAGATTATAGCAGTATATTAGCTAAATTTCTCTACATTCACTTTTTCTAATATTCGTGGTATTGCTATATATTCTTGTTTTAATATATTACGAATATTTGAAAAAACAAATATATTCGATATTGTGCTATGACTCATTGACCCACAAGCAAGAAGGAATCATGTTTTTGCTTGGCAATTGAAAAATTTGCGAAAAAAAATGGCATTACGAAAATTCACATATTATGCAGTGTTCTACACCACTATAAAGGCTCTCTGCAGACAGGAAATAGCTGTTTTTTAACACTATTCGCCGCAAATAATTTCAGATCAAACTAAATATTTTCATAAAATTTGGCACACCAGACGAATAATTTTTTTTTTTAATTTGCTCATCTCTAGTTGAATTTATTTTAGTTGGAAGGTAATTTATAACAGGCTTATGAAAGACTTGGCAGAATCTTGTTTTGTGCTAATGTTTTTATTTTGTGTGACTAGTATGTCATGCTCTAGAAGAGACAGAGTATATTTCTCAATAATATATATGCATTGTCTAATGTGTACTCTTTACGTCACATACACATATGCAGTATTGTAGGCCAGGTAAAGTGCCTGGTATGCCCAGTATGTGTGTGCAGTATTGTAGGTCATGCAATGCCTCTGGGTTTCTGGAAAAGATAATCAAATTAGCTTTCCTAAAGCTATCTGATGCAAGTAGATGTTAGACAAGACAATTTGCATATAGTTTACACAGAAATCCAGAAAAGCATTGTCTAGTTTTCATGTATATCAACTGGTCTCCATAATAGAAATAGTACCCACCTAGAGGCTCCCCCCTAAGTCCTTGCTCCAAGATATGTTGTTCTTACCTGCTTTCTGTTATTAAGGGCTTTGTCCTGAAAGAACTACTTACAAATATGAGCCTGGCTAAGTTATTTTTCTAACTTTGTTACATAACATGTTTAAAAGGCATTTTTGCCAATCCACTATGTGAAAATAATACAATGCTGCTGTCTTTTTCTTAAAGTTTACCTACTTGGTGTGCAGCAGCCGATAAGTATAATTATTGCTCTCTTCTATTCAATTGAGCATACATCATATGTATAACAAATACAGACAACACTTTTGGCAAGTTTATATTACCATTCTGATTCAATGTCAGATGACCCAGAGAAACCTCCTAAGTAACATTCAACTGTAAGGGATAAAAGAGAATTACGGTACAGCCCACAAAACGTACACATCTCTCAATGAAACATGCAAGCTAACTCTTTTTTAGAGTAGGGGTGGGAAACGTTTTTGCTGCGGAGGGCCATTTAGATACCTTTTTGCTGCGGTGGGCCATTTAGCTCCTATCAGACCCCCAGCCTCATATCAGACCCCCATCAGACCCTCCCTAGCCTCAGCTCACCCTCATCAGACCCCTCAGCCTCAGATCAGACCCCCCAGCATCAAGTCAGACCCCATCAGACACCCAGACTCATTACAGACCTTCCCCACCCTCAATTAGCCTCAGATCAACCCCTGTCAGACCCTCCAGCATCCAATCACACCTCAGATCAGACGATTAAAATAAAATAAACTTACCTCTCTAGCTCCGGACTGCACTGACACTTGGCAGATTTACTTATCCTCCCTGGTCTTTTTCCTGCCGTGCTGTATCGTGACCTAACCGCACACAGTGTCAGGTAATAGTGCATATCTATGTGCACTATGTCCGGACGCTGTATGTGTCAGGACACAGAGCAGGACCTGAAGAAGACAAGGGAAGGTGCGTTTAGCCAGTGCAGTGCTGTTCTCACCTCCCTGTGCCTCCTGCATGCTAACGACTGCTTCCATAATGGAAGCAGTCATTAGAAATTTCACTATATGGTCTGGCAGGGGGCTGCATACCTGAGGTTCCCCACCCCTATTTTAGAGGAACAAGAAAATCCTGCCTATTTCTACCTGTGCTTAAAATAGGGTTGCTAGGCATGGTCCGTCTATCTGTTGAAGGACGGAGCACTGCATGCAAGGTCACATTACTGACAGCAAGGGACTGTAAGTAAATGATTAAAGCCAGGTCCTCCCCAGCAGCTAACAGTGCCTGGGCTGTGTGCACTTCTCCCTGTCCCTGCGCTTGGCAGACGCTCCCTCACTCAGCAGAGCTGGAGGATGCAGAGTTGGTGCAACGCAGACCAGGGAAGGGAGATCTGCCGTCTGCTCAGTGTATAAATGAAAGCAACACGTGGTAAGAGGACCCCTTTGTGCTGCAGGAGATTAACCCTTTAGGGGGGAGGGCTCTGGTTACTGACACTTTTGGGGGCTATTGTTACTGGCTAGTGGGGGCAGGCGTGATTAGCTTCAGGGTGAGGGCAGTGGCGGCCATCTTAACTGAATAGTGAAATTGCAGTTTTATGCAGACTGGTTGCTAAGGGCTGAATCTTATTAAATATGGGGTAAGTCAGTCTAATAGTAACTGATTCTGGAATATCATGTTATTAGTAACTACATATATGAAAATTGAAATTAGGGTCTAAATGTGACAGTTATTATTTATGGTTTGTCATTTAAACTTTAACAACATGAATAAGTGTGTGCTCATTCTATAATCAAATCAATTATACACTCATATAAAGGGTCCTTTACTTTAGGCTTCTATATCTTCACACCAATATTCTTTCCCATGTAAGACTTATGTAGTTATTCTTCAGCAATCACATATATAAATGTATTACAGTTAACACATTTATAAATGTAAGGTGGAAGAAATTGTAAACTGGAAGAAATTAAAAATAATTTCAAAAAGATAATTAAGACAGGCTCAAATTAGCACAAATCATTTCATGTCACTAGAAATCTAGTAATGTGTCCGGTAATGCTGTTATCTATAATATAGACACTTTATAGCTGTATGATTGCTCAAATTAGCATTTTAATCATCTTAAACAATAGCACACTGATTTCCAAGTGTTCTTACAATTGAATACTATTGATTATTAATTACAACTCTTTTCATAGGTTGCTTCATTCCCTTACATTTTTACTAGAGATGAGCGAATCAGTCGTGATTCATTTTGGGTCAGGTTGCTTCAGTTAACCTGAAAGTCTGTATAGAACCCCTTCTATCCTGCTAATATTTTGAGGAAATCTTGTAATCACTTTTCAGTTTTTTTTATGATTTTTTTTTTTTACCTCCACAATCCCCCCCTCCAAAAGCTCTGTAATGCAATGATAGCAATAGTAAATGAGTGACACTGATATATATAGCTATGGGTAAATGCACATTTGACGGTGTTATCATACAGCATGTTTAAAAAGACACCACACAGGCACATGTCTCATGCTTTTTCTTATTACACAGCTTCCAAAAATTGTCCCTGATCAGGGGCAGATGATGTTTAAACACTAACTGTGTTAGGATGAAGTGACTTAGGGGAACGTGATGGTTGGCAAATGGTATTAGTGGCATGATGCAGGCCGCAGGAGCAACCGCACAGAAAATGATGGTTGTAAAGTGGCTTAAGTGGCATGATGCAACCCACAGCATATAGCAGCCGTACACAATGTGATTGTACGTAGGCAGACAGACAGACCGCAAGGATGTGGCATGATGCAGGCCCCAGCATTGCCTTGACTGTGATAAAATGTTGCTATTGGCACAGTAATCACGTAAGTTTATGCTGCGCCTTATATATAAAACGCTTAATTATTTTTTGAACTCCACAAAAAAAATTCTGTGAAAATGTGGAAACAAAATCAAAGTATTTGATTACAGGTGGCTGCTTCTGAGGTGCACCTGCACTTTTGATTGCAGGCAAAGCCAGCCATACATCCTGTCTCCTCGCCTTGTCTGTTGACACTGAGTCTGACACACAGTAAGTCTATGTATAACAGAACAGATTAATGGCGCAGCAAGTGTACTAGATAAACGCACCTTTATATTAGACCGCCTGTTGACCATGAGTCTGATGCATAGTAAGTCTATGTATAACAGAACAGATCAAGAATGAATAGTCCAGTAGTGGAACAAGATGCACAGGGCAATTACTCAGAGCCTGCAGTGTCCCTGCTGTCTCCCTATGCTCCCCCTACAATGTCTAAAAACTCTCCCTACAATCTCCCTACACTGTCCCTGCATTAAACCTATCTAAAATTCTACAATTTTACAACTTGCCACCTCTCTCCCTGTGCTTAGTTAACAGAGAAATGGTGGAGATTGCGTGGGATGAAGCTTTTATAGGGATCTGACCTCCCAGGGGATAGCATTAATGTTCATATTGCATTCCCAGGCTTCTTACTTTCACTTTGTAACACGTGTAGCCACAATTTGTTATTAAGAAACGCAAGGAAATTCAGAATGGTGGCAAATCAAAATTTTCCTGCATTTCGGATCGAAGTCTATTAATTTCACTTCCATTCACTCAACACTAACTTCAGGTATGAGTCTTTTGTTTGCTATCAGTTCCAAGGACCCAATGGTTTGGAGCCCTAAGCCTTGACATCCAACTACTAGTTCCCTAGTAGCCACTTATGTATAGGAAGTGGTAGACTGGGGCCCTTCTAGCTTAGAGGCCCACCCTTGGTCAGGACCCATTGGGGGAATCATCTATTACCCTGTGGGCCAGTCTACACATTTAGAGTTAGGCCATTTGCACATAGCAAAGCCAAAGTATGGAGCTGTAGGGGTATGTGAAAATAAAATAAACAAAACTGCATGCATGATTCCAGTCTTATTAATCTATAACTTTGCTATTTAAATCTAAGTTTTCACTGCTGAAAGTCTCGAAATATTGTGTGGAATTGTCTTCTGTGAAAAATATAGAAAACAAAACACATGCTGTAAAATTCATTAACATTATGTTCTAAATCCTGAAAGATGTTTACTGCTGTGTTGAGATTACTTCTTTGATGAAGTAAGCTTTCATGGGCTTGCTCATTATCATTAATTTAAGGAACAACTTCTTTTATTGAGCTCCGTTCATTTCCATGTTAAATTCATTCTTGCTTAAAAGTAATTGATTTCCATTTTGCATTAATTCACATACGCTGAAAACTGTAACATTTAAAATAATTAAAACATATTGGATTCATGAAGATGCTTATGCAAGAGCCACACAATAATGTGATTCCTTTTCCCAATTAACAATATTAGATTTATCCAATTTTGAATTTTACTATGACAGAATAATTTAACCTCTTCTACCTTAATTTGCTAGAAGTGATGAGACCTTGGCAGACTGATCCCAGGTACGGTTTAATTTCAGGGGTAATTCATCAGGTTCTTCAGGTACAGCGAGCAGATAACAAATATTTCAAAATAATAATCATTTTTTTATTGATAGATATTTAATAATATTACAAATTCAAAATGATAGAAATGAGCATGAAATGATTTTCCTTACATTATAGTAGTTAAAAATTGCTCATGATCAACCTTGTTAAACTAGGCATACTACCTGGTAGGGTTGATCACAGTGAGTAAAATGAGCCCTTTCTATTTGCAATCGGTATTACTGATACAGAAAACTTCTTATTTTTAGTCATATATAAGCGGTGCTCAGCCTAGCCCCTCATAGCATCACTTCCCCTCTGCTTCTCCCTGTTACTACTCCCCTGGACAGGGCCAGTGCTTCAACAGTGCAAATTTCTGGGGAAAAAACAAGATCCTCTGCCCCCCTTTGAGTAATATTGATTCTGTTTGAAGATCCGTCCTCCATTAACTTTCAATGGTGTTCAAGACAGATCCGTCTTGGCTATGTTAAAAATAATACAAAGGAATCCGTTCTGAACAGATACAGATGGTTGTTTTATCTGAACAGATCCGTCCATGATGGATCCGCACAAAACGTGAGTGTGAAAGTAGCCTTATCAAGCACAGTGTCATCCATTAGATAACTTGGCTTGGTATTGCAGCTCAGTCCCATTCACTCTATTCGGACTGAGCTGTACTAAGGCCATGTGACAAAACTACCCTACAGGACATCTCATTAAATCAAATATCATAGAGTTGATCATCTATTTTCCTGATGCTTTCTCTTAGATGCCATTCCCTCTAACTACAAATGTCTTATTTTATATGAATTTTTTAACAGGCTTGGTTGACCTTCACATTGCAAAGCAATCTATTTGATATCCTGACTGTTTTATTAATAAGTCTCAATGCATAAATTAAATCTATATATTTCAAAGAAATACTTTTTCCTGGGTAACTAGAATAGTTTTCTAGCTAAACTCTTCCCTCTACAACTTTAGAAAAGGTGGTGAAGGTTAAAGTGCTGAATGTTTGAATTTCATACTTGTCTTAATATTGAAACAGAGGAACCTATGTCCACAAGCAATTTCAGGCTTAGTGAATTTATCTGTTATTTTATTCTTTCTAAAGGCTGCTCTCCAAAGGAGCACGGTAGAAATAAACTGTCATTCAGGTTGACAAGTGATAAACCAAGATCCTATTGGGAAGTCCAGTAAGGTAAAAAGAATAAAGAAACTAAGACATATGGTGCTAATAAAATAGTGTGCAAAGTGTGTACACTATTTTAATTAATGCTCATATAAGAATAATGACTATTCTATTATATGTTTTGGCGTTTTGATGACTATGTGTAGCATGTTAAAATAAGCAATATCATAAAAAAATATATATAAGATATATGTCCACATTTAGGGAGTCCTAAGTAATGTACTGTACATGGCTATATGATTTTTCACATTGTTGCACTGCGGAATTAATTTCCATGTAGGTTGTAAGGCAGTGAAAAAATGAAAACCAAATTACTTTTTTTTTTTATGGTGACATTTAACTACTGCAATTTGATTTAAATACAGTATAGACCCAGGAAGGACTTTTTATCTGTTGTTTAATAAGGGTATATTAGCAGATATAGTTAGTGATAAGCGAAGTATTCAAAATTTTGATTTATCTGTTTAGTCGATTTTTGCAAACAAATTTGCTTTGTGACGAAATACTTTGTCGCAAAGTCAATTTCTTTGTAAGTAGTGAGTGCAATGACATGGAGGGGCTATTGCACCGCCTCCTATCATTGTAACCCTCAGATGCTGTGTTCATAGCTGATCGCAGCATCTGACATTAAGCCCTTAGTGACTAGCCTGTTTCAGGCCTTACTGACCAAGCCTTACTAACTAAGCATTGTTCTTCCTTTTTTCATCGTCGCGTTCTAAGAGATATAACTTTTTTATTCTTCCGTCTATATAACTTTATGAGGGCTTGCTTTTTGTGCGAAAAGTTGCAGTTTTTAATGGCACCATTTTGGGGTACACATAACTTTCTGATTAACTTTTATTAACTTTTTCTGGGAGGGAGATTGGAAAAACAGCAATTGTCTGTTAACCCATTTTAATTGGACACCTTTCGGTCTAGGCGTCACCTGAGACTGGATCCGGAGGGAGGCTGTCGATGGATGGGCTGCAAGAATGATCTTATATCCGAAGTAAGCAACACATCTTCAAACCGCCCTCTTCTTGCATGCACGGTAGGATTGGTACCTGCAACTGTTTCTCTGTGGGTGGAAATTCCTCTGCCAGTGCCCGTAACAGCAGAATGCAGCATCTCTCGCAGCAAGGCCTGGAAATGCTGCATTGTGACAGCCCTCTGTGATGCTGGTAACATGTCAACCATTTTCTGTTTGTACCGGGGTCTAAGTACGTTGCCACCCAGTACTGGTCCTTGCCCTTTATGCTTTTTATACAGGGGACCTTTATCAAACACTGGAACATGAAGGCCCCCATTTGCACTAAATTGGAACTGGTGGAGCGCCCTGGATCCTGCTCATCGCCCAGGAGAATGTCGTCCTTGTTCTCCTCCCCCCAGCCACGGACAACACCAGGGATCCCTGAAATGTTTAAAGCCTGCTCTTCTTGCTCCTCCTCCTCCCCCCAGCCACCATCCTCCTCTGACTCCTCTTCAGACTCCTGCTGACTTGTTTCAGATGGAGTAGCCCCCCTGGGAAGTGGGTACATATCAAAGTTCAGACCGTGCGTTTTTGAGGGACCGCGCGTTCTCTATCCAGAAGGTTGCACCTCTTGAATCTCGATGCATCCAATATTTAAGACAGGCAAATAAATCAGTTCCCACTGATCGGTCTGTAACCGCAGAGCTGAAAGGCGTGCAGGGCCAGTGTGGCTCTTAACTTCCAGGCACAACAGCTGCAGCACGTTGAATAGGTTCTGGGGAGCTTGGGAGTGGGGGCAGCGGAAGAGGCGGTAGCAGTGGAAAAGGAGGATTCAGCCGAGGAGGAGACGGAGGATGGAGTAGTAGGAGGAGGGGGAGAAGAAGAAGTAGTCCTGCATGCAATCCATGGCGGTAACACCAAATCCACATGGGTGCCACGGGTTGCATGCTTGACAGCCATCAGAAGGTTTATCCAGTGTGTAGTAAAATTTTGTACCTTCCCTGCCCGTGTTTGCGAGACTATGTGTCTGTGTTCGGATGTACCTTGGCACCGACACTATGTGCCAGAGATACATTCACTTACTGTTGAACATGGCCATATAGCTCTGGGATGGCCTTCTGGGGAGAAATATTTCCTTCCGGGACCTTCCATTGTGGTGTGCCAATGGCCACAAATTTTCTAAAGGCCTCCGAGTCCACCAATTTATATGGAAGTATTTGGCGGGCTAGCAGTTCCGACAAGCCGGCGTTCAGCCTTTGGGCAAGAGGGTTATCCGGCATCATCAACTTTTTACGTTTGAACATTTGGGCCACGGAAGCCTACCTTTTGCCAGATGAATGCAACAACTGCATGGTAGAAGGTGGAGTGGAGGACAAATGGGAGGAGAGAGGAGAAGGAGAAGATGTAGGACGTGGAGCGCCAGGAGTGTGGCTTTGTGGGTTCTGACGGTGTTGCTCCCATTGGGCTCAGTGGTGGAAGACCAGGTGCCTTCATAAGGCGGTCATCCCTAGGTGAGTGTTGGGCTTCCCGCGACGTATGAGTTGACAGCACAGGCTGCAGATGGCAACGCTATTGTCAGCAGCTAACAAGTTAAAAAAGCCCACACTGCGGAGCCATGTGTAGGCTTCCTGAGAGCGCCAGATGTGACCGTGCATGGTGGATGGCTTGCTCCAGATACATTTACAGTCTGCTTTTTGCCTCCTGTGCACTGCGAGTTCTGCCTGCTTCTCCTACTTCTACCCTCGATCTGCTGCTCTGTCTCTCCCTCTGAACACATCTCCTCTTCATCTTTTGTGGGCACCCACATGACGTCCATCGACACGTCATCATCATCAGCTTCACCACCACTGACATTAGAGATCTCAGAGAAGGCAGCAACAGCGGGCACCTCTGTCATTGGGCTGATCTGGCTATTATTGTCAGAACGCTGGTGGCGACCGTTGCTACCTCCTCTTCCTCATTTGATGCCAAGAATGGCTGCTCATCGGTAAGGTCTGGAAATGGATAGAAAAATTATTTCTCTGACTCGAGTGGAAGGGCTATGGTGGTGGTGGTGGTGATTTTGATGGCGCACACAGGGGAGAGTAAGGAGGGTGCAGATACAGAGGATGAGGAGGGTGCAGAAGTGGAAGGCTGGTGCGTCCTTTGACACACTTTCTAAAACTTCACACTTAGGCTCCGTCCTGGTGCAACCGGCCCAACCCCTACCATCCCAGCAGAATGGCCTACCTCTTCCTCTGCCTGTCATTTTCAAAACGACCTATAAAAGAGTAGTATTTGTGGAAGCAGGCATATCAAAACCCTTAATTAGTTTTATCACACCAGTATATCACACCAGTTGCAATTAGTTGTTCCAAAAGCTTTTGTCCCTTTGTATATCTGCGGTATTGCAGCAGAACTGCACACAACTGCTGCACAATACAAATGCATTATATAGAATTTATATTATAGGTATATCACACCCCTGCCTCAATCAGTTTTTTGGGGGGGCAACTGGTATATCACACCAGTTGCAATTAGTCATTTCAATAGCATTTGTCCTTCTACATACCGCACACAACTGCTAAACAATACAAATGCATGAAGTAGAAATGACATTATGGGAATATCACACCCCTGCCTCAATCAGTTTTTTTTTTTGGGGGGGGGGCAATGCTATATCACACCAGTTGCAATTAGTTGATCCATTAGCCTTTGTCCCTCTGTATAGCTGTGGTATCTCACCAGAACCGCACACAACTGCTGCACAATACAAATGCACTATATAGAAATTATATTATAGTTATATCACACCCCTGCTTCAATAAGTTTTTTGGGAGTCAAATGGTATATCACACCAGTTGCAATTAATTGTTCCAATACCGTTTGTCCCTCTGTATAGCTGCGGTATCGCTGCTGAACCACACACAACTGCTGAACAATACAGGTATATCACACCCCTGCCTTAATAAAACATTTTGGGGGGGCAACTGGTATATCACACCAGTTGCAATTAGCTGTTCAAATAGAATTTGTCACTCTGTATAGCTGCGATATCGCAGCAGAACCGCACACAATTGCTACACAATACAAATGCACTATATAGAAATTATATTATAGGTATATCACACCCGTTTCTCAATCAGTTTTTTGGGGGGCAACTGGTATATCACACCATTTGCAATTAGTTGTTCCAATAGCAGTTGTCCCTCTATATAGCTACGGTATCTCAGCAGAAACGCACACAATTGCTGCACAATACAAATGCATTGTATAGAATTTATATTATAGGTATATCACACCCCTGCCTCAATCAGTTTTTTGGGGGGGCAACTGGTATATCACACCAGTTGTAATTAGTTGATCCATTAGCGTTTGTCCCTCTGTATAGCTGCGGTATCTCACCAGAACCGCACACAACTGCTACACAATACAAATGCACTATATAGAAATTATATTATTGGTATATCACACCCCTGCCTCAATCAGTTTTTTTGGGGGGGCAACTGGTATATCACACCAGTTGCAATTATTGGTTCCTCTAGCGTTTATCAATTTGTATAGCTACGGTATTGCAACAGAACCACACACAACTGCTGCACAATACAAATGCACTATATAGAAAGCATTTTATAGGTATAGCACACCCCTGCCTCAATCAGTTTTTTTGGGGGGCAACTGGTATATCACACTAGTTGCAATTAGTTGTTCAAATAGCGTTTGTCCTTCTGTATAGCTGCGGTCTCCCGGGAGAATGGCACACAACTGCTGCACAATACAAATACACTATATAAAAATTATATTATAGGTATATCACTAATAACACATCTATGGTCTATTCAGACCCTAAATTCCCTGTAGGGGTCCCTAACTGAAAATAAAAATATTTCTTTATTAGTTATTATTTTAAAATAGATGAACCAAACAACTATAGAAAACTATTAAAATTATCAGTGTCTGATGGAGGGTACAATTGGAGTGTGTAAATGTATTTGTCTTTGTCACATGTAGCCACTATGGAGTGCAGTGCCTCCCATTCATTTATATGGGGTATAGCTGCACTTACAAGCCTCTGCTGTTACTTTGTTTGTGCATTCATACAATGTGATGGCAGATTGGGCGCTCCTATTAAGATCCTTTTATCGTTCGGCCTTTATATTCAGGCTGGACAACAGTGAAACAATGTTTCTAGGTTTATGTGTACTTTTGAAGCTGCCACTAGTCTGCTCAATTAACTTGTCTCTAGGCTACACTCTACACTTTTGTGCTACTGACTGCTCTATTTCATCCATAGAAGTCACTGTTCGCGCTAAACCGCTCATGTGGCATGCTCAATTCCACTCCTCAATGTCTGGTGCTGTCTCTGCAGCGTACTCTTTTATTACTAGTCCCTAACATTTCAGGCACTGTTTAAAATACAGGACGTCATACCACCCCTCCCGACATGTTTCGCCACACTCGGTGGCTTCGTCAGGGGATGTGGGGTATGTGGATAGGTATATCACACCCCAGCCTCAATCAGTTTTTTGGGGGGGAAACTGGTATATCACACTAGTTGCAATTAGTTGTTCCAGTAGCGTTTATCGCTTTGTAAAGCTGTGGTATCGCTGCTGAACTGCACAAAACTGCTGCACAATACAAATGCACTATATAGAAAGTATATTACAGGTATATCGCACCCCTGCCTCAATCTGTTTTTTTTGGGGGAAACTAGTATATCACACCAGTTGCAATTAGTTGTTCTAATAGCGTTTGTCCCTTTGTATAGCTGTGGTATCGCTATTGAACCGGACACAACTGCTACACAATACAAATGCACTATATAGAAATAATATTATTGTTATATCACACCCCTACCTCAATCAGTTTTTTGGGGGCAACTGGTATATCACACCAGTTGCAATTATGTGCTCCACTAGCGTTTATCCCTCTGTATAGCTGCGGTATTGCAACAGAACCGCACACAACTGCTGCACAATACAAATAGACTATATAGAAAGTATATTATAGGTATATAACACCCATGCCTTAATCAGTTTTTTAGGGGGCAACTTGAATATCACACCAGTTGCAATTAGTTGTTCCAATAGCGTTTATCCCTCTGTATAGCTGCGGTATCCCAGCAGAACCGTACACAACTGCTGCACAATACAAATACACTATATGGAAATTATATTATAGGTATATCACACCCCTGCCTCAATCAGTTTTTTTAGGGGGCAACTGGTATATCACACCAGTTGCATTTAGTTATTCCAATAGCTTTTGTACCTTTGTATAGCTGCGGTATCGCTGCTAAACCACACACAACTGCTGCACAATACAAATGCACCATATTGAAATTATATTATAGGTATATCACACCCCTGGCTCAATCATTTTTTATTTTTTTTTGGGGGGGGGGGGGCAACTGGTATATCACACAAGTTGCAATTAGTTGCTTCAATAGCGTTTCTCCCTTTGTATAGCTGTGGTATCTCTGCTGAACCGCACACAACTGCTGCGCAATACAAATGCACTATATAGAAATCATATTATAGGCATATCACACCCCTGCCTCAATCAATTATTTTTTAGGGGGCAACTGGTATATTACACCAGTTGCAATTATTAGTTCCAATAGCATTTGTCCCTCTGTATAGCTGCGGTATAGCTGCTGAACCGCACACAACTGCAACACAATACAAATGCACTATATAGAAATCATGATAAAGGTATATCACACCCTTGCCTCCATTAGTTTTTTTGGAGAAGCAAATGATATATATTACACCAGTTGCAATTAGTTGTTCCAATAGCGTTTGTGCCTCTGTATAGCTATGGTATCTCATCAGAGCCACACACAGCTGCTGCACAATAAAAATGCACTATATAGAAATTATATTATAGGTATATCACAACTCTGCCTCAATCAGTTTTTTAGGAGGAAAATGGTATATCACAACAGTTGCAATTAGTTGTTCCAATAGCGTTTGTCCCTCTGTATAACTGTGATATCGCTGCTGAACCGCACACAATATATGGAAATTATATTATAGGTAGGGATGAGCGAACTCGAACTGTATAGTTCGGGTTCGTACCGAATTTTGGGGTGTCCGTGACACGGACCCGAACCCGGACATTTTCGAAAAAGTCCGGGTTCGGGTTCGGTGTTCGTCGCTTTCTTGGCGCGTTTGTGACGCTTTCTTGGCGCTTTTTGAAAGGCTGCAAGGCAGCCAATCAACAAGCGTCATACTACTTGCCCCAAGAGGCCGTCACAGCCATGCCTACTATTGGCATGGCTGTGATTGGCCAGAGCACCATGTGACCCAGCCTCTATTTAAGCTAGAGTCACATAGCGCCGCCCGTCACTCTGCTCTGATTAGCGTAGGGAGAGGTTGCGGCTGCGACAGTAGGGCGAGATTAGGCAGATTAACTTCTCTAAAGGACTTGATTAATCGATCGATCTGCAGCTGTGCATCATTGAGCTGCTGAAATTCAATTGCTCACTGTTTTTAGGCTGCCCAGACCGTTTGTCAGTCACTTTTTTCTGGGGTGATCGGTGGCCATCTTGTGTCTTGTGGTGCGCCAGCACAAGCTGCGACCAAGTGCATTTAACCCTCAATGGTGTGGTTGTTTTTTGGCTGAAGCCTACATCAGGGTGAAGCTGTCACACCAAGTGCATTTAACCAGCAATAGTCTGTTTATTTTTTGGCCATATACTACATCAGGGGCAAGCTGCGCCTGTCACCAAGTGCATTTAACCCTGAATGGTGTGGTTGTTTTTTGGCTAAAGCCTACATCAGGGTGAAGCTGTCACACCAAGTGCATTTAACCAGCAATAGTCTGTTAATTTTTTGGCCATATACTAAATCAGGGGCAAGCTGCGCCCGTCACCAAGTGCATTTAACCAGCAATAGTCTGTTCATTTTTTGGCCATATACTACATCAGGGGCAAGCTGCGCCCGTCACCAAGCGCATTTGACCCTCAGTAGTGTGGTTGGTCAAGCTGTGACACCAAGTGCATTTAACCAGCAATAGTCTATTCATTTTTTGGCCATATACTACATCAGGGGCAAGCTGCGCCCGTCACCAAGTGCATTTAACCCTCAGTAGTGTGGTTGGTCAAGCTGTCACACCAAGTGCATTTAACCAGCAATAGTGTGGTTATTTTTTGGCCATATCCCAGTCTAATTCTGTCACTAAATCCATACCGGTCACCCAGCGCCTAAATACTAGGCCTCAAATTTATATCCCGCTAAATCTGTCGTTACCGCTGTACTGTTGTGGCTGGGCAAGTTATTTAGTGTCCGTCAAAGCACATTTTTTGTTCAGGGTTGAAATACAATTCCCAATTTAGCAATTTCATAATTTAGTGGTTTCTGCTATATCAGAGCTATTTGAAATCTATCCCTAAAAGGGTATATAATATTCAAGGTGCACATAGGGTCATTCAGAATAACTTCACACACACGCTACTGTGCATTTCCAAGTCTAATTCTGTCACTAAATCCATACCGGTCACCCAGCGCCTAAATACTAGGCCTCAAATTTATATCCCGCTAAATCTGTCGTTACCGCTGTCCTGTTGTGGATGGGCAAGTTATTTAGTGTCCGCCAAAGCACATTTTTTGTTCTGGGTTGAAATACAATTCCCAATTTAGCAATTTCATAATTTAGTGGTTTCTGCTATATCAGAGCTATTTGAAATCTATCCCTAAAAGGGTATATAATATTCAAGGTGCACATAGGGTCATTCAGAATAACTTCACACACACGCTACTGTGCATTTCCAAGTCTAATTCTGTCACTAAATCCATACCGGTCACCCAGCGCCTAAATACTAGGCCTCAAATTTATATCCCGCTAAATCTGTCGTTACCGCTGTACTGTTGTGGCTGGGCAAGTTATTTAGTGTCCGTTAAAGCACATTTTTTGTTCAGGGTTGAAATACAATTCCCAATTTAGCAATTTCATAATTTAGTGGTTTCTGCTATATCAGAGCTATTTGAAATCTATCCCTAAAAGGGTATATAATATTCAAGGTGCACATAGGGTCATTCAGAATAACTTCACACACACGCTACTGTGCATTTCCAAGTCTAATTCTGTCACTAAATCCATACCGGTCACCCAGCGCCTAAATACTAGGCCTCAAATTTATATCCCGCTAAATCTGTCGTTACCGCTGTCCTGTTGTGGATGGGCAAGTTATTTAGTGTCCGCCAAAGCACATTTTTTGTTCTGGGTTGAAATACAATTCCCAATTTAGCAATTTCATAATTTAGTGGTTTCTGCTATATCAGAGCTATTTGAAATCTATCCCTAAAAGGGTATATTATATTCAAGGTGCACATAGGGTCATTCAGAATAACTTCACACACACGCTACTGTGCATTTCCAAGTCTAATTCTGTCACTAAATCCATACCGGTCACCCAGCGCCTAAATACTAGGCCTCAAATTTATATCCCGCTAAATCTGTCGTTACCGCTGTACTGTTGTGGCTTGGCAAGTTATTTAGTGTCCGTTAAAGTACATTTTTTGTTCAGGGTTGAAATACAATTCCCAATTTAGCAATTTCATAATTTAGTGGTTTCTGCTATATCAGAGCTATTTAAAATCTATCCCTAAAAGGGTATATAATATTCAAGGTGCACATAGGGTCATTCAGAATAACTTCACACACACGCTACTGTGCATTTCCAAGTCTAATTCTGTTAGTAAATCCATACCGGTCACCCAGCGCCTAAATACTAGGCCTCAAATTTATATCCCGCTAAATCTGTCGTTACAGCTGTACTGTTGTGGCTGGGCAAGTTATTTAGTGTCCGTTAAAGCACATTTTTTGTTCAGGGTTGAAATACAATTCCCAATTTAGCAATTTCATAATTTAGTGGTTTCTGCTATATCAGAGCTATTTGAAATCTATCCCTAAAAGGGTATATAATATTCAAGGTGCACATAGGGTCATTCAGAATAACTTCACACACACGCTACTGTGCATTTCCAAGTCTAATTCTGTCACTAAATCCATACCGGTCACCCAGCGCCTAAATACTAGGCCTCAAATTTATATCCCGCTAAATCTGTCGTTACCGCTGTCCTGTTGTGGATGGGCAAGTTATTTAGTGTCCGCCAAAGCACATTTTTTGTTCTGGGATGAAATACAATTCCCAATTTAGCAATTTCATAATTTAGTGGTTTCTGCTATATCAGAGCTATTTAAAATCTATCCCTAAAAGGGTATATAATATTCAAGGTGCACATAGGGTCATTCAGAATAACTTCACACACACGCTACTGTGCATTTCCAAGTCTAATTCTGTCACTAAATCCATACCGCTCACCCAGCGCCTAAATACTAGGCCTCAAATTTATATCCCGCTAAATCTGTCGTTACCGCTGTCCTGTTGTGGATGGGCAAGTTATTTAGTGTCCGCCAAAGCACATTTTTTGTTCTGGGTTGAAATACAATTCCCAATTTAGCAATTTCATAATTTAGTGGTTTCTGCTATATCAGAGCTATTTGAAATCTATCCCTAAAAGGGTATATAATATTCAAGGTGCACATAGGGTCATTCAGAATAACTTCACACACACGCTACTGTGCATTTCCAAGTCTAATTCTGTCACTAAATCCATACCGGTCACCCAGCGCCTAAATACTAGGCCTCAAATTTATATCCCGCCGAATTTGAATACAATACATTGGGCCAAATAATAATTTTGTTGTTGTGGTGAACCATAACAATGAGGAAAACATCTAGTAAGGGACGCGGACATGGACATGGTCGTGGTGGTGTTAGTGGACCCTCTGGTGCTGGGAGAGGACGTGGCCGTTCTGCCACATCCACACGTCCTAGTGTACTAACTACCTCAGGTCCCAGTAGCCGCCAGAATTTACAGCGATATATGGTGGGGCCCAATGCCGTTCTAAGGATGGTAATGCCTGAGCAGGTACAGGCATTAGTCAATTGGGTGGCCGACAGTGGATCCAGCACGTTCACATTATCTCCCACCCAGTCTTCTGCAAAAAAGGGCATAGATGGCGCCTGAAAACCAACCCCATCAGTCTGTCACATCACCCCCATGCATACCAGGGAAACTGTCTCAGCCTCAAGTTATGCAGCAGTCTCTTATGCTGTTTGAAGACTCCGCTGGCAGGGTTTCCCAAGGGCATCCACCTAGCCCTTCCCCAGCGGTGGAAGACATAGACTGCACTGACGCACAACCACTTATGTTTCCTGATGATGAGGACATGGGAATAAAACCTCAGCATGTCTCTGATGATGACGAAACACAGGTGCCAACTGCTGCGTCTTTCTGCAGTGTGCAGAAGGAACAGGAGGTCAGGGATCAAGACTGGGTAGAAGACGATGCAGGGGACGATGAGGTCCTAGACCCCACATGGAATGAAGGTCATGCCACTGACTTTCACAGTTCGGAGGAAGAGGCAGTGGTGAGACCGAGCCAACAGCGTAGCAAAAGAGGGAGCAGTGGGCAAAAGCAGAACACCCGCCGCCAAGAGACTCCGCCTGCTACTGACCGACGCCACCTGGGACCGAGCACCCCAAAGGCAGCTTCAAGGAGTTCCCTGGCATGGCACTTCTTCAAACAATGTGCTGACGACAAGACCCGAGTGGTTTGCACGCTGTGCCATCAGAGCCTGAAGCGAGGCATTAACGTTCTGAACCTGAGCACAACCTGCATGACCAGGCACCTGCATGCAAAGCATGAACTGCAGTGGAGTAAACACCTTAAAACCAAGGAAGTCACTCAGGCTCCCCCTGCTACCTCTTCTGCTGCTGCCGCCTCGGCCTCTTCCTCTGCCTCTGGAGGAACGTTGGCACCTGCCGCCCAGCAAACAGGGGATGTACCACCAACACCACCACCACCTCCGTCACCAAGCGTCTCAACCGTGTCACACGGCAGCGTTCAGCTTTCCATCTCACAAACATTTGAGAGAAAGCGTAAATTCCCACCTAGCCACCCTCGATCCCTGGCCCTGAATGCCAGCATTTCTAAATTACTGGCCTATGAAATGCTGTCATTTAGGCTGGTGGACACAGACAGCTTCAAACAGCTCATGTCGCTTTCTGTCCCACAGTATGTTGTTCCCAGCCGCCACTACTTCTCCAAGAGAGCCGTGCCTTCCCTGCACAACCAAGTATCCGATAAAATCAAGTGTGCACTGCGCAACGCCATCTGTAGCAAGGTCCACCTAACCACAGATACGTGGACCAGTAAGCACGGCCAGGGACGCTATATCTCCCTAACTGCACACTGGGTAAATGTAGTGGCAGCTGGGCCCCAGGCGGAGAGCTGTTTAGCGCACGTCCTTCCGCCGCCAAGGATCGCAGGGCAACATTCTTTGCCTCCTGTTGCCACCTCCACCTTCTCGGCTTCCTCCTCCTCTTCTTCCACCTGCTCATCCAGTCAGCCACACACCTTCACCACCAACTTCAGCACAGCCCGGGGTAAACGTCAGCAGGCCATTCTGAAACTCATATGTTTGGGGGACAGGCCCCACACCGCACAGGAGTTGTGGCGGGGTATAGAACAACAGACCGACGAGTGGTTGCTGCCGGTGAGCCTCAAGCCCGGCCTGGTGGTGTGTGATAATGGGCGAAATCTCGTTGCAGCTCTGGGACTAGCCAATTTGACGCACATCCCTTGCTTGGCGCATGTGCTGAATTTGGTGGTGCAGAAGTTCATTCACAACTACCCCGACATGTCAGAGCTGCTGCATAAAGTGCGGGCCATCTGTTCGCGCTTCCGGCGTTCACATCCTGCTGCTGCTCGCCTGTCTGCGCTACAGCGTAACTTCGGCCTTCCCGCTCACCGCCTCATATGCGACGTGCCCACCAGGTGGAACTCCACCTTGCACATGCTGGACAGACTGTGCGAGCAGCAGCAGGCCATAGTGGAGTTTCAGCTGCAGCACGCACGGGTCAGTCGCACTACAGAACAGCACCACTTCACCACCAATGACTGGGCCTCCATGCGAGACCTGTGTGCCCTGTTGCGCTGTTTCAAGTACTCCACCAACATGGCCAGTGGCGATGACGCCGTTATCAGCGTTACAATACCACTTCTATGTCTCCTTGAGAAAACACTTAGGGCAATGATGGAAGAGGAGGTGGCCCAGGAGGAGGAGGAGGAGGAAGAGGGGTCATTTTTAGCACTTTCAGGCCAGTCTCTTCGAAGTGACTCAGAGGGAGGTTTTTGGCAACAGCAGAGGCCAGGTACAAATGTGGCCAGACAGGGCCCACTACTGGAGGACGAGGAGGACGAGGATGAGGAGGAGGTGGAGGAGGATGAGGATGAAGCATGGTCACAGCGGGGTGGCACCCAACGCAGCTCGGGTCCATCACTGGTGCGTGGCTGGGGGGAAAGGCAGGACAATGACGATACGCCTCCCACAGAGGACAGCTTGTCCTTACCCCTGGGCAGCCTGGCACACATGAGCGACTACATGCTGCAGTGCCTGCGCAACGACAGCAGAGTTGCCCACATTTTAACGTGTGCGGACTACTGGGTTGCCACCCTGCTGGATCCACGCTACAAAGACAATGTGCCCACCTTACTTCCTGCACTGGAGCGTGATAGGAAGATGCGCGAGTACAAGCGCACGTTGGTAGACGCGCTACTGAGAGCATTCCCAAATGTCACAGGGGAACAAGTGGAAGCCCAAGGCCAAGGCAGAGGAGGAGCAAGAGGTCGCCAAGGCAGCTATGTCACAGCCAGCTCCTCTGAGGGCAGGGTTAGCATGGCAGAGATGTGGAAAACGTTTGTCAACACACCACAGCTAACTGCACCACCACCTGATACGCAACGTGTTAGCAGGAGGCAACATTTCACTAACATGGTGGAACAGTACGTGTGCACACCCCTCCACGTACTGACTGATGGTTTGGCCCCATTCAACTTCTGGGTCTCTAAATTGTCCACGTGGCCAGAGCTAGCCTTTTATGCCTTGGAGGTGCTGGCCTGCCCGGCGGCCAGCGTTTTGTCTGAACGTGTATTCAGCACGGCAGGGGGCGTCATTACAGACAAACGCAACCGCCTGTCTACAGCCAATGTGGACAAGCTGACGTTCATAAAAATGAACCAGGCATGGATCCCACAGGACCTGTCCGTCCCTTGTCCAGATTAGACATTAACTACCTCCCCTTAACCATATATTATTGTACTCCAGGGCACTTCCTCATTCAATCCTATTTTTATTTTCATTTTACCATTATATTGCGAGGCTACCCAAAGTTGAATGAACCTCTCCTCTGTCTGGGTGACGGGGCCTAAATATATGCCAATGGACTGTTCCAATGTTGGGTGACGTGAAGCCTTATTCTCTGCTATGACATGCAGACTAATTCTCTGCTGACATGAAGCCAGATCCTCTGTTACGGGACCTCTCTCCTCTGCCTGTGTGCTGGGCCTAAATATATGCCAATGGACTGTTGCAGTGGTGGCTGACGTGAAGCCTCATTCTCTGCTATGACATGCAGACTAATTCTCTGCTGACATGAAGCCAGATTGTCTGTTACAGGACCTCTCTCCTCTGCCTGGGTGCTGGGCCTAAATTTATGAAAATGGACTCTTACAGTGCTGGGTGACGTGAAGCCTGATTTTCTGCTATGACATGCAGACTGATTCTCTGCTGACATGAAGCCAGATCCTCTGTTACGGGACCTCTCTCCTCTGCCTGTGTGCTGGGCCTAAATATATGCCAATGGACTGTTACAGTGGTGGCTGACGTGAAGCCTCATTCTCTGCTATGACATGAAGACTGATTCTCTGCTGACATGAAGCCAGATTGTCTGTTACGGGACCTCTCTCCTCTGCCTGGGTGCTGGGCCTAAATTTATGAAAATGGACTCTTACAGTGCTGGGTGACGTGAAGCATGATTTTCTGCTATGACATGCAGACTGATTCTCTGCTGACATGAAGCCAGATCCTCTGTTACGGGACCTCTCTCCTCTGCCTGTGTGCTGGGCCTAAATATATGCCAATGGACTGTTGCAGTGGTGGCTGACGTGAAGCCTCATTCTCTGCTATGACATGCAGACTAATTCTCTGCTGACATGAAGCCAGATTGTCTGTTACGGGACCTCTCTCCTCTGCCTGGGTGCTGGGCCTAAATTTATGAAAATGGACTGTTGCAGTGGTGGGTGACGTGAAGCCTGATTCTCTGCTATGACATGAAGACTGATTCTCTGCTGACATGAAGCCAGATCCTCTGTTACGGGACCTCTCTCCTCTGCCTGGGTGCTGGGCCTAAATTTATGAAAATGGACTGTTGCAGTGGTGGGTGACGTGAAGCCTGATTCTCTGCTATGACATGAAGACTGATTCTCTGCTGACATGAAGCCAGATTGTCTGTTACGGGACCTCTCTCCTCTGCCTGTGTGCTGGGCCTAAATATATGCCAATGGACTGTTGCAGTGGTGGCTGACGTGAAGCCTCATTCTCTGCTATGACATGCAGACTAATTCTCTGCTGACATGAAGCCAGATTGTCTGTTACGGGACCTCTCTCCTCTGCCTGGGTGCTGGGCCTAAATTTATGAAAATGGACTGTTGCAGTGGTGGGTGACGTGAAGCCTGATTCTCTGCTATGACATGAAGACTGATTCTCTGCTGACATGAATCCAGATCCTCTGTTACGGGACCTCTCTCCTCTGCCTGGGTGCTGGGCCTAAATTTATGAAAATGGACTCTTACAGTGGTGGGTGACGTGAAGCCTGATTCTCTGCTATGACATGAAGACTGATTCTCTGCTGACATGAAGCCAGATCCTCTGTTACGGGACCTCTCTCCTCTGCCTGGGTGCTGGGCCTAAATTTATGAAAATGGACTGTTGCAGTGGTGGGTGACGTGAAGCCTGATTCTCTGCTATGACATGAAGACTGATTCTCTGCTGACATGAAGCCAGATCCTCTGTTACGGGACCTCTCTCCTCTGCCTGGGTGCTGGGCCTAAATTTATGAAAATGGACTGTTGCAGTGGTGGGTGACGTGAAGCCTGATTCTCTGCTATGACATGAAGACTGATTCTCTGCTGACATGAAGCCAGATTGTCTGTTACGGGACCTCTCTCCTCTGCCTGTGTGCTGGGCCTAAATATATGCCAATGGACTGTTGCAGTGGTGGCTGACGTGAAGCCTCATTCTCTGCTATGACATGCAGACTAATTCTCTGCTGACATGAAGCCAGATTGTCTGTTACGGGACCTCTCTCCTCTGCCTGGGTGCTAGGCCTAAATTTATGAAAATGGACTGTTGCAGTGGTGGGTGACGTGAAGCCTGATTCTCTGCTATGACATGAAGACTGATTCTCTGCTGACATGAATCCAGATCCTCTGTTACGGGACCTCTCTCCTCTGCCTGGGTGCTGGGCCTAAATTTATGAAAATGGACTCTTACAGTGGTGGGTGACGTGAAGCCTGATTCTCTGCTATGACATGAAGACTGATTCTCTGCTGACATGAAGCCAGATTGTCTGTTACGGGACCTCTCTCCTCTGCCTGGGTGCCGGGGCCTAAATATCTGAGAATGGACTGTTCCAGTGGTGGGTGACGGGAAGCCAGATTCTCTGCTATGGGACCTCTCTCCAATTGATTTTGGTTAATTTTTATTTATAAAATTTTTATTTTAATTCATTTCCCTATCCACATTTGTTTGCAGGGGATTTACCTACATGTTGCTGCCTTTTGCAGCCCTCTAGCCCTTTCCTGGGCTGTTTTACAGCCGTTTTAGTGCCGAAAAGTTCGGGTCCCCATTGACTTCAATGGGATTCTGGATCGGGACGAAGTTCGGATCGGGTTCGGATCCCGAACCCGAACATTTTCGGGAAGTTCGGCCGAACTTCTCGAACCCGAACATCCAGGTGTTCGCTCAACTCTAATTATAGGTAAATATTTTTGGAATCCAGAGGAAAAAACAAACCAGGCTGGTGTAGTGAGCTGCATTTATATTTATTTATATAAGGAAATATATAACGCGAGTTTGACCGCGATGTGTGGTTGATTAAGTGTGGTTGCGTAATTGTGTGACTTAAGAGTAAGTGACTTTAGATTCAGGGACTTCAGTGGGGGACTGTAATTAGCCAGTTTCTTAGTACTACATTATATTGTATTTTTCGCTTTTGTGGTGTAATCCCCATTTAGTATGTGTTGCACAATTGACAACGCAGTCCAGTGCACATCTTGCATGATGTATGCAGTCCTGGAACAGGAGTTCAAGGGTGCATATCTTTGTTCAAGATGTGAGCAAATTACCCGTTTGGAATCGCAAATCGAGTCTCTAAATGGGCAAGTTGCAAAAGAGAGGCATTGACAATTTGCAAAAGAGTTTGCTTCTCACCAAGCAAGCACTCTTTGGTAGATGAGGGGGAGGGTGACAGAGCGGAGGCTGAGGAAAGTGAGGTAGCTAGCTGGGTAACAGTTAGAAAGCGGGGTAGAGGGAAGAGTGCCAGGGAAGCTAGCCCTGATCTGACACACCCCAACAAGTTTGCACGTTTGGCAGATGAGGGGGATGTCAGTCCAGGGATGGCACTGCCGCAGCCAGACACTTCCTCTGCCAGTCAGGGGAATGTCAGCTCCGGTAAGCAGGGGACCAGGAGAGCAGGGCAGGCCAGACAGGTGCTGGTAGTGGAAGACTCAATTATTAGGGGAACAGATAGGGAAATCTGTCACAAAGACCGTGATCGCCGAACAGTGTGCTTTCTTCCTGGCGCTAGAGTTCGACACATCGCGGATCGGGTTGACAGATTACTGGGAGGGGCTGGAGAAGATCCAGCGGTCATGGTCCATATCGGAACCAATGACAAAGTTAGGGGTAGGTGGAGAGTCCTTGAAAATGATTTCAGGGATTTAGGTCAAAAGCTTAGGGCAAGGACCTCAAAGGTAGTATTTTCCGAAATACTACCTGTACCACGGGCCACACAAGAAAGGCAGCGGGAGATTAGGGAGATTAACAAGTGGCTCAAGAACTGGTGTAGGAAGGAGGGGTTTGGGTTCCTGGAGAACTGGGACGACTTCTCTATCGGCTACAGGCTCTATCGTAGGGACGGGCTGCACCTCAATGGGGAAGGGGCAGCTGTGTTGGGGAAGAAGATGGCTAGAAGGTTGGAGGAGTGTTTAAATAAGGGACTGGGGGGAGGGTAATTATGTTATAGGATGGGAAGATAGTGCAGATAGAGACCGGGGGCAAGGTAGTGGGACTGGGGGAGGAATGGAAGGAGGGACTAGAACAGTTCAGAAGGAAAGGTGTAGGGTAAAAAATATACATAAACCTCTCAAATGTATGTATACTAATGCCAGAAGCCTGACTAATAAAACTGGTGAACTGGAATTAGTGATGTGTGAGGAGGACTATGACATAGTGGGAATAACTGAGACATGGCTGGATGATAGCTATGACTGGGCAGTTAATGTACAGGGTTACAGTCTGTTTAGAAAGGATCGTCAAAGCCGGAGAGGGGGAGGAGTCTGCCTTTATGTAAAGTCCGGTCTAAAGCCCACACTCCGTGAAGATATAAGTGAGGGACATGAACATGTGGAGTCACTGTGGGTAGAGATACATGGCGCTAAAAACAATAATAAATTACTAATAGGAGTTTACTATAAACCACCTAATATACCAGAGTCCACAGAAAATCTACTACTAAATGAGATTGACAAGCGGCAAATCATAATGAGGTGGTTATTATGGGGGACTTCAACTACCCAGATATAGACTGGGAAACTGAAACTTGTATATTTCATAAAGGAAACAGGTTCTTGGCAATAACCAAAGACAATTACCTCTCCCAACTGGTTCAGGACCCGACTAGATGGACGGCCATACTGGACTTAGTATTAACCAATAGGCCTGACAGAACAACAGACGTACAGGTTGGGGGACACCTGGGAAATAGTGACCACAAAGTAATAACCTTCCAATTATCATTCAAAAGAGCGTTTCTACAGGGAGGAACAAAAATACCAAACTTCAAAAAAGCTAAATTTAGCCAACTAAGAGAGGCCATAGGCCTAACTAAATGGGATAAAGTCCTCACAAATAAAAATACAGCCACAAAATGGGATATCTTTAAAAGCATCCTAAAATCTCATTGTGAGAGGTACATACCGAATAAGAATAAAAGGTTAAGGAACAAAAAGAAACCAATGTGTATAAACAGAACTGTAAAGAAAGCAATAAATGACAAAAAGAAAGCATATAAAACACTAAAACAGGAAGGTAGCACGGAAGCACTGAAAAACTATAAGGAAAAAAATAGAACATGTAAAAAACAAATAAAAGCGGCCAAACTAGAGACCGAGAGATTAATTGCCAAAGAGAGTAAAACTAACAGTAAAATATTCTTCAATTATATAAATGTTAAAAAGTATAAATCTGAAGGTGTCGGCCCTTTAAAGAGTAATGAGGGGGGAGTCGCAGAGAGCTAGAGTTGAGCGGACACCTGGATGTTAGGGTTCGAGAAGTTCGGCCGAACTTCCCGGAAATGTTCGGGTTCGGGATCCGAACCCGACCCGAACTTCGTTCCGAACCCTATTGAAATCAATGGGGACCCGAACTTTTCGGCACTAAAAAGGCTGTAAAACAGCCCAAGAAAGAGCTAGAAGGCTGCAAAAGGCAGCAACATGTAGGTAAATCCCCTGCAAACAAATGTGGATAGGGAAATGAATAAAAATAAAAATAAAATAAATAAAAATTAACCAATATCAATTGGAGAGAGGTCCCATAGCAGAGAATCAGGCTTCACGTCAGCCACCACTGCAACAGTCCATTGTCATATATTTAGGCCCAGGCACCCAGGCAGAGGGGAGAGGTCCCGTAACAGAGAATCTGGCTTCATGTCAGCAGAGAATCAGTCTGCATGTCATAGCAGAGAATCAGGCTTCACGTCACCCAACATTGGAACAGTCCATTGGCATATATTTAGGCCCAGGCACCCAGGCAGAGGAGAGAGGTCCCGTAACAGAGAATCTGGCTTCATGTCAGCAGAGAATCAGTCTGCATGTCTTAGCAGAGAATCAGGCTTCACGTCAGCCACCACTGTAACAGTCCATTGCCATATATTTAGGCCCAGCACCCAGGCAGAGGAGAGAGGTCCCGTAACAGAGAATCTCACTTCATGTCAGCAGAGAATCAGTCTGCATGTCATAGCAGAGAATCAGGCTTCACGTCAGCCACCACTGCAACAGTCCATTGTCATATATTTAGGCCCAGCACCCAGGCAGAGGAGAGAGGTCCCGTAACAGAGAATCTCGCTTCATGTCAGCAGAGAATCAGTCTGCATGTCATAGAAGAGAATCAGGCTTCACGTCAGCCACCACTGTAACAGTCCATTGTCATATATTTAGGCCCAGCACCCAGGCAGAGGAGAGAGGTCCCGTAACAGAGAATCTGGCTTCATGTCAGCAGAGAATCAGTCTGCATGTCATAGCAGAGAATCAGGCTTCACGTCAGCCACCACTGCAACAGTCCATTGTCATATATTTAGGCCCAGCACCCAGGCAGAGGAGAGAGGTCCCGTAACAGAGAATCTGGCTTCATGTCAGCAGAGAATTAGTCTGCATGTCATAGCAGGGAATCAGGCTTCACGTCACCCAACATTGGAACAGTCCATTGGCATATATTTAGGCCCCGGCACCCAGACAGAGGAGAGGTTCATTCAACTTTGGGTAGCCTCGCAATATAATGGTAAAATGAAAATAAAAATAGGATTGAATGAGGAAGTGCCCTGGAGTACAATAATATATGGTTAAGGGGAGGTAGTTAATGTCTAATCTGCACAAGGGATGGACAGGTCCTGTGGGATCCATGCCTGGTTCATTTTTATGAACGTCAGCTTGTCCACATTGGCTGTAGACAGGCGGCTGCGTTTGTCTGTAATGACGCCCCCTGCCGTGCTGAATACACGTTCAGACAAAACACTGGCCGCCGGGCAGGCCAGCACCTCCAAGGCATAAAAGGCTAGCTCTGGCCACGTGGACAATTTAGAGACCCAGAAGTTGAATGGGGCCGAACCATCAGTCAGTACGTGGAGGGGTGTGCACACGTACTGTTCCACCATGTTAGTGAAATGTTGCCTCCTGCTAACACGTTGCGTATCAGGTGGTGGTGCAGTTAGCTGTGGCGTGTTGACAAAAGTTTTCCACATCTCTGCCATGCTAACCCTGCCCTCAGAGGAGCTGGCCGTGACACAGCTGCCTTGGCGACCTCTTGCTCCTCCTCTGCCTTGGCCTTGGGCTTCCACTTGTTCCCCTGTGACATTTGGGAATGCTCTCAGTAGCGCGTCTACCAACGTGCGCTTGTACTCGCGCATCTTCCTATCACGCTCCAGTGCAGGAAGTAAGGTGGGCACATTGTCTTTGTAGCGTGGATCCAGCAGGGTGGCAACCCAGTAGTCCGCACACGTTAAAATGTGGGCAACTCTGCTGTCGTTGCGCAGGCACTGCAGCATGTAGTCGCTCATGTGTGCCAGGCTGCCCAGGGGTAGGGACAAGCTATCCTCTGTGGGAGGCGTATCGTCATTGTCCTGCCTTTCCCCCCAGCCACGCACCAGTGATGGGCCCGAGCTGCTTTGGGTGCCACCCCGCTGTGACCATGCTTCATCCTCATCCTCCTCCACCTCATCCTCGTCCTCCTCGTCCTCCAGTAGTGGGCCCTGGCTGGCCACATTTGTACCTGGCCTCTGCTGTTGCAAAAAACGTCCCTCTGAGTCACTTCTAAGAGACTGGCCTGAAAGTGCTAAAAATGACCCCTCTTCCTCCTCCTCCTCCTCCTGGGCCACCTCCTCTTCCATCATTGCCCTAAGCGTTTTCTCAAGGAGACATAGAAGTGGTATTGTAACGCTGATAACGGCGTCATCGCCACTGGCCATGTTGGTGGAGTACTCGAAAAAGCGCAACAGGGCACACAGGTCTCGCATGGAGGCCCAGTCATTGGTAGTGAAGTGGTGCTGTTCCGTAGTGCGACTGACCCGTGCGTGCTGCAGCTGAAACTCCACTATGGCCTGCTGCTGCTCACACAGTCTGTCCAGCATGTGCAAGGTGGAGTTCCACCTGGTGGGCACGTCGCATATGAGGCGGTGAGCGGGAAGGCCGAAGTTACGCTGTAGCGCAGACAGGCGAGCAGCGGCAGGATGTGAACGCCGGAAGCGCGAACAGACGGCCCGCACTTTATGCAGCAGCTCTGACATGTCGGGGTAGTTGTGAATGAACTTCTGCACCACCAAATTCAGCACATGCGCCAAGCAAGGGATGTGCGTCAAACCGGCTAGTCCCAGAGCTGCAACGAGATTTCGCCCATTATCGCACACCACCAGGCCGAGCTTGAGGCTCACCGGCAGCAACCACTCGTCGGTCTGTTGTTCTATACCCCGCCACAACTCCTGTGCGGTGTGGGGCCTGTCCCCCAAACATATGAGTTTCAGAATGGCCTGCTGACGTTTACCCCGGGCTGTGCTGAAGTTGGTGGTGAAGGTGTGTGGCTGACTGGATGAGCAGGTGGAAGAAGAGGAGGAGGAAGCTGAGTAGGAGGAGGTGGCAACAGGAGGCAAAGAATGTTGCCCTGCGATCCTTGGCGGCGGAAGGACGTGCGCCAAACAGCTCTCCGCCTGGGGCCCAGCTGCCACTACATTTACCCAGTGTGCATTAGGGAGATATAGCGTCCCTGGCCGTGCTTACTGGTCCACGTATCTGTGGTTAGGTGGACCTTGCTACAGATGGCGTTGCGCAGTGCACACTTGATTTTATCGGATACTTGGTTGTGCAGGGAAGGCACGGCTCTCTTGGAGAAGTAGTGGCGGCTGGGAACAACATACTGTGGGACAGCAAGCGACATGAGCTGTTTGAAGCTGTCTGTGTCCACCAGCCTAAATGACAGCATTTCATAGGCCAGTAGTTTGGAAATGCTGGCATTCAGGGCCAGGGATCGAGGGTGGCTAGGTGGGAATTTACCCTTTCTCTCAAATGTTTGTGAGATGGAGAGCTGAACGCTGCCGTGTGACATGGTTGAGATGCTTGGTGACGGAGGTGGTGGTGTTGGTGGTACATCCCCTGTTTGCTGGGCGGCAGGTGCCAACGTTCATCCAGAGGCGGAGGAAGAGGCCGAAGCGGCAGCAGCAGAAGAGGCCGAGGCGGCAGCAGCAGAAGAGTCTGAGGCGGCAGCAGCAGAAGAGGTAGCAGGGGGAGCCGGAGTGACTTCCTTGTTTTTAAGGTGTTTACTCCACTGCAGTTCATGCTTTGCATGCAGGTGCCTGATCATGCAGGTTGTGCTAAGGTTCAGAACGTTAATGCCTCGCTTCAGGCTCTGATGGCACAGCGTGCAAACCACTCGGGTCTTGTCGTCAGCACATTGTTTGAAGAAATGCAATGCCAGGGAACTCCTTGAAGCTGCCTTTGAGGTGCTCGGTCCCAGATGGCGGCGGTAAGTAGCAGGCGGAGTCTCTTGGCGGCGGGTGTTCTGCTTTTGCCCACTGCTCCCTCTTTTGCTACGCTGTTGGCTCGGTCTCACCACTGCCTCTTCCTCCGAACTGTGAAAGTCAGTGGCACGACCTTCATTCCATGTGGGGTCTAGGACCTCATCGTCCCCTGCATCGTCTTCCACCCAGTCTTCATCCCTGACCTCCTGTTCAGTCTGCACACTGCAGAAAGACGCAGCAGTTGGCACCTGTGTTTCGTCATCATCAGAGACATGCTGAGGTGGTATTCCGATGTCCTCATCATCAGGAAACATAAGTGGTTGTGCGTCAGTGCATTCTATGTCTTCCACCGCTGGGGAAGGGCTAGGTGGATGTCCTTGGGAAACCCTGCCAGCGGAGTCTTCAAACAGCATAAGAGACTGCTGCATAACTTGCGGCTCAAACTGTTTCCCTGGTATGCATGGGGGTGATGTGACAGACTGATGGGGTTGGTTTTCAGGCGCCATCTGTGCGCTTTCTGCAGAAGACTGGGTGGGAGATAATGTGAACGTGCTGGATCCACTGTCGGCCACCCAATTGACTAATGCCTGTACCTGCTCAGGCCTTACCATCCTTAGAACGGCATTGGGCCCCACCAAATATCGCTGTAAATTATGGCGGCTACTGGGACCTGAGGTAGTTGGTACACTAGGACGTGTGGCTGTGGCAGAACGGCCACGTCCTCTCCCAGCACCAGAGGGTCCACTAACACCACCACGACCATGTCCGCGTCCCTTAGTAGATGTTTTCCTCATATTTACCGTTCACCACAATAAGAAAAATATTATTTGGCCCAATGTATTGAATTCAAATTCAGGCCTTTTTTTACAGACACCTAACACTATCTGGCTATCTATTTAGGTACCGTTTTAAACTAATACAGACACAGCAATAACGACAGATTTAGCTGGATATAAATTTGAGGCCTATTATTTAGGCGCTGGGTGACAGGTATAGGTTTACTGACAGAATTCGACTTGGAAATGCACAGTAGCGTGTGTGTGAAGTTATTCAGAATGACCCTATGTGCACCTTGAATCTTATATACCCTTTTAGGGATAGATTTAAAATAGCTCTGATACAGCAGAAACCACTAAATTAGGAAATTGCTAAATTGGGAATTGTATTTCAACCCAGAACAAAAACTGTGCTTTGACGGACACTAAATAACTTGACCAGCCACAGCAGTACAGCAGTAACGACAGATTTAGCTGGATATAAATTTGAGGCCTAGTATTTAGGCGCTGGGTGACAGGTATAGGTTTACTGACAGAATTAGACTTGGAAATGCACAGTAGCATGTGTGTGAAGTTATTCAGAATGACCCTATGTGCACCTTGAATTTTATATACCCTTTTAGGGATAGATTTAAAATAGCTCTGATACAGCAGAAACCACTAAATTAGGAAATTGCTAAATTGCGAATTGTATTTCAACCCAGAACAAAAAATGTGCTTTGACGGACACTAAATAACTTGACCAGCCACAGCAGTACAGCAGTAACAACAGATTTAGCTGGATATAAATTTGAGGCCTAGTATTTAGGCGCTGGGTGACAGGTATAGATTTACTGACAGAATTAGACTTGGAAATGCACAGTAGCGTGTGTGTGTGAAGTTATTCAGAATGACCCTATGTGCACCTTGAATCTTATATACCCTTTTAGGGATAGATTTAAAATAGCTCTGATACAGCAGAAACCACTAAATTAGGAAATTGCTAAATTGGGAATTGTATTTCAACCCAGAACAAAAAATGTGCTTTGACGGACACTAAATAACTTGACCAGCCACAGCAGTAACGACAGATTTAGCTGGATATAAATTTGAGGCCTAGTATTTAGGCGCTGGGTGACAGGTATAGGTTTACTGACAGAATTAGACTTGGAAATGCACAGTAGCATGTGTGTGAAGTTATTCAGAATGACCCTATGTGCACCTTGAATCTTATATACCCTTTTAGGGATAGATTTAAATTAGCTCTGATACAGCAGAAACCACTAAATTAGGAAATTGCTAAATTGGGAATTGTATTTCAACCCAGAACAAAAACTGTGCTTTGACGGACACTAAATAACTTGACCAGCCACAGCAGTAACGACAGATTTAGCTGGATATAAATTTGAGGCCTATTATTTAGGCGCTGGGTGACAGGTATACGTTTACTGACAGAATTAGACTGGGATATGGCCAAAAAATAACCACACTATTGATGGTTAAATGCACTTGGTGTGACAGCTTGACCAACCACACTATTGAGGGTTAAATGCACTTGGTGACAGGCTCAGCTTGCCCCTGATGTAGTATATGGCCAAAAAATAACCAGACTATTGATGGTTAAATGCACTTGGTGTGACAGCTTGACCCTGATGTAGGATTTAGCCAAAAAACAACCACACCATTGAGGGTTAAATGCACTTGGTGACAGGCTCAGCTTGCCCCTGATGTAGTATATGGCCAAAAAATAACCACACTATTGCTGGTTAAATGCACTTGGTGTGACAGCTTGACCCTGATGTAGGATTTAGCCAAAAAATAACCACACCATTGAGGGTTAAATGCACTTGGTGACAGGCTCAGCTTGCCCCTGATGTAGTATATGGCCAAAAAATAAAGAATTATTGCTGGTTAAATGCACTTGGTGTGACAGCTTGACCCTGATGTAGGATTTATCCAAAAAACAACCAAACCATTGAGGGTTAAATGCACTTGGTGGCAACTTGTGCTGGCACACCACAAGACACAAAATGGCCGCCGATCACCCCAGAAAAAAGTGACTGAAAAACGCTCTGGGCAGCCTAAAACAGTGAGCAATTCAATAGCAGCAGTTCAATCATCCACAGCTGCAGATCGATCTCTGAATGAAGTCTTTTGGAGGAGTTAATCACTGCCTAATCTCGCCCTAACGTCGCAGCTGCAACCTCTCCCTATGCTGATCAGAGCAGAGTGACGGGCGGCGCTATGTGACTCCAGCTTAAATAGAGGCTGGGTCACATGGTGCTCTGGCCAATCACAGCCATGCCAATAGTAGGCATGGCTGTGACGGCCTCTTGGGGCAAGTAGTATGACGCTTGTTAATTGGCTGCTTTGCAGCCTTTCAAAAAGCGCCAAGAAAGCGACGAACACCGAACCCGGACTTTTACGAAAATGTCCGGGTTCGGGTCCGTGTCACGGACACCCCAAAATTCGGTACGAACCCGAACTATACAGTTCGGGTTCGCTCATCCCTACAGAGAGCGACGAGGAGAAAACAAAGCTGTTAAATATTTTTTTCTCCAATGTATTCACTGAGGAAAATAAACTGTCAGATGAAATGCTGAATGTTGAAATAAATTCCCCATTAAAAGTGTCCTGTCTGACACAGGAAGAGGTACAACAGCGACTTGAAAAAATTAAAATAGACAAATTGCCAGGACCGGATGTCATACACCCCCGTATCCTAAGGGAATTAAGTAATGTCATAGCCAGACCCTTATTTCTGATATTTGCAGATTCTATATTGACAAGGAATGTCCCACAGGATTGGCGCATGGCAAATGTGGTGCCAATATTCAAAAAGGGTCCAAAAACAGAACCTGGAAACTATAGGCCGGTAAGTTTAACATCTGTTGTGGGTAAACTGTTTGAAGGTTTTCTGAGAGATGCTATGTTAGAGCATTTTAACAGAAATAAGCAAATAACGCCATATCAACATGGCTTCGTGTGGGATCAGTCATGTCAGACTAATTTAATCAGTTTCTATGAGGAGGTAAGTTCTAGACTTGACAGCGGCGAATCAATGGATGTCGTGTATCTGGACTTCTCCAAAGCATTTGACACTGTACCGCATAAAAGGTTAGTATATAAAATGAGAATGCTCGGACTGGGAGAAAACGTCTGTAAGTGGGTAAGTAACTGGCTCAATGATAAATAAACAGAGGGTGGTTATTAATGGTACATACTCAGATTGGGTCACTGTCACTAGTGGAGAACCTCAGGGGTCAATATTGGGCCCAATTCTCTTCAATATATTTATTAATTATCTTGTAGAAGGCTTGCATAGTAAAATATCAATTTTCGCAGATGACACTAAACTGTGTAAAGTAATTAACACTGAAGAGGACAGTATACTGCTACAGAGTGATCTGGATAGATTAGAGGCTTGGGCAGATAAGTGGCAGATGAGGTTTAACACTGACAAATGTAAAGTTATGCACATGGGAAGGAATAATGCAAGTCACCCGTACTTATTAAATGGTAAAACACTTGGTAACACTGACATGGAAAAGGATCTAGGAATTTTAATAAACAGCAAACTAAGCTGCAAAAACCAGTGTCAGGCAGCTGCTGCCAAGGCAAATAAGATAATGGGTTGCATCAGAAGGGGCATAGATGCCCGTGATGAGAACATAGTCCTACCACTTTACAAATCACTAGTCAGACCACACATGGAGTACTGTGTACAGTTCTGGGCTCCAGTGAACAAAGCAGACATAGCAGAGCTAGAGAGGGTCCAGAGGAGGACAACTAAAGTAGTAACTGGAATAGGGCAACTACAGTACCCTGAAAGATTATCAAAATTAGGGTTATTCACTTTAGAAAAAAGACGACTGAGAGGAGATCTAATTAATATGTATAAATATATTAGGGGACAGTAGAGAGATCTATCCCATCATCTATTCATTCCCAGGACTGTGACGAGGGGACATCCTCTGCGTCTGGAGGAAAGAAGGTTTGCACACAAACATAGAAGAGGATTCTTTACGGTAAGAGCAGTGAGACTATAGAGCGCTCTGCCTGAGGAGGTGGTGATGGAGAGTACAATAAAGGAATTCAAGAGGGGCCTGGATGTATTTCTGGAATGTAATAATATTACAGGCTATAGCTACAAGAGAGAGATTGTTGATCCAGGGAGTTATTCTGATTGCCTGATTGGAGTCGGGAAGGAATTTATTTTTTATTCCCCTAAAGTGAGGAAAATTGACTTCTACCTCACAGGTTTTTTTTGCCTTCCTCTGGATCAACTTGCTGGATAACAGGCCGAACTGGATGGACAAATGTATTTTTTCGGCCTTATGTACTATGTTACTATGTTACTATGTTATATCACACCCATGCCTTAATTAGTTTTTTTTTTGGGGGGGGGGGGGGGGGCAATGGGTATATCACACCAGTTGCAATTAATTGTTCCAATAGTGTTTGTCCCTCTGTATAGCTATGTTATCTCATCACAACCACACACAGCTGCTGCACAATTAAAATGCACTATATAGACATTATATTATAGGTATGTCACACCCCTGCCTCAATCTTTTTTTTTTTGTCAACTGGTATAGCACACCAGTTGAATAAAGTTATTCCAATAGCGTTTGTACCTTTATATAGCTGCAGTATCGCTGCTAAACCACACACAACTGCAAATGCACCATATTGAAATTATATTATAGGTATATCACACCCCTGGCTCAATCAGTTTTTTTTTTTTTGGGGGGGGGGGGCAACTGGTATATCACACAATTTGCAATTAGTTGCTTCAATAGCGTTTCTCCCTTTGTATACCTGCAGTATCTCTGCTGAACCGCACACAACTGCTGCACAATACAAATGCACTATATAGAAATTATATTATAGGCATATCACACCCCTGCCTCAATCATTTTTTTAGGAGGCAATTGGTATATTACATCAGTTGCAATTATTAGTTCCAATAGCATTTGTCACTCTGTATAGCTGCGGTATCGCAGCAGAACTGCACAGAATTGCTACACAATACAAATGCACTATATAGAAATTATATCATAGATATATCACACCCCTTTCTTAATCTTTTTTTTTTTTTTGGGGGGGGGTTGGCA
This sequence comes from Bufo gargarizans, assembly GCF_014858855.1. Lineage (NCBI taxonomy): Eukaryota > Metazoa > Chordata > Amphibia > Anura > Bufonidae > Bufo > Bufo gargarizans. The sequence goes on along the minus strand of NC_058081.1, from coordinate 270,864,713 downwards.
TATCACACCATTTGCAATTAGTTGTTCCAATAGCGTTTGTCCCTCTGTATAGCTGCGGTATAGCTGCTGAACTGCACACAACTGCGACACAATACAAATGCACTATATAGAAATTATGATAAAGGTTTACCACACCCTTTCCTCCATTATTTTTTGGGGGGAGGCAAATGGTATATCACACCAGTTGCAATTAGCTGTTCCAATAGCGTTTGTCCCTCTGTATAACTGTGATATCGCTGCTGAACCGCACACAACTGCTGCACAATACAAATGCACTATATGGAAATTATATTATAGGTATATCACACCCCTTTTTCAATAAAAAAATTTTGGGGAAAAATGTTATATCACACCAGTTGCAATTAGTTGTTCCAATAGCGTTTGTCCCTCTGTATAACTGTGATATCACTGCTGAACCGCACACAACTGCTACACAATACAAATGCACTATATGGAAATTATATTATAGGTATATCACACCCCTTTTTCAATAATTTTTTTTGGGGAAAAATGTTATATCACACCAGTTGCAATTAGTTGTTCCAATAGCGTTTGTCGCTCTGTATAGCTGCCGTATCACAGCATAACCGCACACAACTGCTGCACAATACAAATGCAGTATATATAAATTATATTATAGGTTTCTAACAACCCAGCCTCAATATATTTTTCTGGGGGCAACTGGTGTATCACATTAGTTGTTCTAATGGCTTATTTTCTTATGTATAGCTGCAGTATCACAGCAGAACCGCACACAAACGCTGCGCAATACAAATGCACTATATAGAAATTATATTATAGGTATATCACACCCATGCCTTAATCAGTTTTTTTGGGGGGCAACGGGTGTATCACACCAGTTGCAATTTATTGTTCCAATAGTGTTTGTCCCTCTGTATAGCTATGGTATCTCATCAGAACCACACACAGCTGCTGCACAATAAAAATGCACTATATAGAAAGTATAATATAGGTATATCACACCCCTGCCTCAATCATTTTTTTTGGGGGTCAACTGGTATAGCACACCAGTTGAATAAAGTTATTCCAATAGCATTTGTACCTTTGTATAGCTGCAGTATCGCTGCTAAACTACACACAACTGCTGTACAATACAAATGCACCGTATTGAAATTATATTATAGGTATATCACACCCCTGGCTCAATCAGTTTTTTTGGGGCGGCAACTGGTATATTACACCAGTTGCAATTATTTGTTCCAATAGCATTTGTCTCTCTGTATAGCTGCGGTATCACAGCAGAACCGCACACAACTGCTGCACAATACAATGCACTATATAGAAATTATATTATAGATATATCACACCCCTTTCTTAATCAGTTTTTTTTTTTTTTTTGGGGGGGGGGGGGGGGGGTTGGTATATTACACCATTTGCAATTAGTTGTTCTAATAGCAGTTGTCCCTCTATAAAGCTGTGGTATCTCAGCAGAACCACACACAACTACTGCACAATACAAATGCACTATATAGAAATTATATTGTGTGTATATCCCACCCCTGCCTCAATCAGTTTTTTTTGGAGGCAAATGGCATATCACACCAGTTACAATTAGTTGTTCCAATAGCGTTTGTCCCTCTGTATAGCTGCGGTATCTCAGCATAACCTCACATAACTGCTGCACAATACAAATGCACTATATGGAAATTATATTATAAGTATATCACAACTCTGCCTCAATCCGTTTTCTGGGAGGAAAATTGTATATCACACCAGTTGCAATTAGTTGTTCCAATAGCGTTTGTCCCTCTGTATTAGGCCTCATGCACACGACAATATTTTTTCACGGTCCGCAAAACGTGGTTCCGTTGTTCCGTGATCCGTGGCCGTTTTTGCTTCCGTTGTGCTTCCGTGTGTCCGTGTTCCCGTTTTTTTTGCGGCCCGTCAGAAATCCTGGAATGGTTAAAAAAATGTCATTTTAATATCTCCACCCAGGATACTGGTATAAATGAAGGGCACCTGAGTATGCATTTGTGGCCATTTTCTGTAGTCTTTCCAGAGTACAGAGGTTATTTTGGCTGCTCTCTTTGCTGTATCACCATGTCTGATTCTGAGGACGAGGTCTTGCCGCATTGGCTGGTTTCTCGGCGTTGGGGACAGCGCACTCCTTTGATGAATGAGGAACCGAGTAGAAGGCGACGATTTTGGGTCCATCCGATTGTTTCACAACGGTACCGGAAAGGACACTTCCATACGCTATACCAAGATCTTCGCCGCCATCCGGAGAAGTTCTTTTCCTTCTGTCGGATGTCAGTGGGTACTTTTGATCGATTGCTGTCGTCTCTACTGTCCTTACCTTTATGGACACCAATATGAGGCGCAGCATTACTCCTGAGGAAAGGCTCATCGTCACGTTGAGGTAAGCAGTATACTACTTGTTAAGTTTCACCAGTAATGTGCAAGGCTTGTGTCAGGAGGAACATGTGCTAGAAAATGGCTGCTGTGAGACATGTGCTACTGTTTGCTGAAGTAGCATTTCTTTGCCCATATTGTTTTTTTTGGGGGTTTAATGGTTTGTTTCATAACACGTTAATCCCTGTCAAAAGACCTATCAATTTTTGTCTTTTTTAAAAAAAATTGGAGCAAGTTTCAAACTTGTGTTCAGCTATCGTCCTCCAGACACTCCAAAAATACGCTGCACTCGCCAGGAGTTTGTTAAAATGGTGTTCAATACAGTCAGTCCGCCGTGATTCAGCAGGCTGTAACCTTCCTTTCTGAGTTAATCTTTCAACATTTTTCGTCAAATACTGGCGAGTGCCGGGGTTTTTTGTAGTGTCTGAATGAAATTGGTCCCTCTGTCAGGATCTCTCTCTGCGTGCACCACCCTGTTCAAAGTCTATGTACCAGTCTGTACCCTATTTTGTATGATTGTGCTGCTGGCAACCCCTGAGATTTCTTGATAACGTCCTCATCATGCATAATGTTCTCATAATTGAGAACTTGCACAGCATTTACTGCATTTAAAAGGGGCTAAACATAGTTGTTGTCACTTAGTTGTGGTAGTACTGCCCACACTCCAATAGCTGTTATTGTTTTGCTCCTATACCCCGTTTGTTGTTTTACAAATTTAATGCAAGCAAATACATAGGTCAGTGAGGGCGAGCCGTTTTCAGACTGAGTTTTGAACCTGCAACCCTTCAACTACACGTTTTGTGTAATATTTAAATACGCCAATTTACCCTGCAAACTATAGTCCAAGATAGTTTGGCGTCAATGCATTTTATCATTTAGCTTTAATAGGCTGCTTCAATTCAGTGCTGCCTGTCCTTATCATGGTGTGCCCTGTGCTGCTCAATGCTTTGTAAAGTCTAAGGTGTATATTGGTGAACCATAGACTTTTCAAAGGGTGTGTGTACCCACACACAGGGCCTTGAGTGCCAACTATGGCACCTGTCCCATAGGTTCCCCACCACTAGACATAGGGTGTTTTCAATCCTGTAGTGTATTCAGCATTATACTAGAATCATGAATCTGTTGTTACATGTGATTTGTTGCTGACTGTTTTTTTTTTTATATCCTTTTTCCTACAGATTCCTTGCCACTGGGAACTCTTTTGCATCCCTGCATTTTGAGTTTCTTTTAGGGACCTCAACGATCTCGAGAATTGTACGACACACTTGCCATGTCATCTGGCAGCAACTCCGAGAGACGGTGATGCCGCAGCCCAAGGTGGACAATTGGCTTCGGATCGCTGAGGGCTTCCAAAATTCTGCGCAGTTTCCAAACTGCATCGGGGCAATGGATGGCAAGCACATCCGTGTGAAGAAGCCGCCACACTCAGGGTGCCGTTTCTTCAATTATAAACAATATTTTTCGGTAGTGCTGATGGCTGTTGCTGACAGTCATTACCGGTTTATAATGGTAGATATCGGGTCCTATGGAAGCACTGCGGATGCTCGGATCTTTAGTGCTTCTAGAATGGGTGAGCGGCTTCGTGCCAACCAGCTTGCCCTGCCCGAGTCCAGAAGACTGCCCGGATATGCAGGTCCGCCAGCTCCATTTGTCATCGTGGCGGATGAAGGGTTTGCATTGACTCCACATGTTATGCGGCCCTTTCCAAAGCGTGGTTTGGATGTCAGGAGGCGTATCTTCAACTACCGGTTAACTTGTGCCCGTCGGTATGTGGAGTGCGCTTTCGGGATACTCTCTAGCAAGTGGAGGGTGTTTTTGTCATCCATACAGATGGATCCGGAGAATGCTACCCTGGTGATTCAAGCTTGTGTTGTTCTACACAACTTCACCAGGATTCACGAGGCTTCCTCTTCTGTTGACATGGAAGATCTTCCTACGTCATCAGATTTGGGTTTGGAAAGGACCCTGCATAGACGACCTGGGACTGCAGGCCTTGCAGTTCGGGAACTCTTTGCAGACTACTTTATCAGCCCAGAGGGGTCTTTGCCGTGGCAGAGGGACGCTATTCGTGGCATTTTTTGAATTCTTCTGGGCTCTTTATTTTTTTTTTTTTTTAACTAAATTACTATAAATGATTGTGGTAGTTGAGTGTAGGGACTCGCAAGATAATGAGGACCCTTGACGTGGGCTTGCGGGCTGAGATTTTTTGGACATCACATATTTAAAAAAACATATAAATAAATATTAATGATGTTTCTGTCTAAATGGTAATTTACTTAAACATCTTGATATTTGGCTCTTCTGGTCCAAATTTTTTTCTAATACCTCATCTGCACAGGAACCCTAAATAAAGATGTTGATCATCAAAATAAAGTGTGGCTTTGTGAGATACAGTGTGTGTAGCTTTTGTTTTACATTGTGTTTTAAAATGTAAATGTTGTGTGTAGTGTGCAAATAAAACAATAGTCAATTAGTTGGGACCCAAACCATACTTTAGTAAAATTTTGGGCTCACCCAAAACACAGTCAAGGGTAATTATACAACATCAAACAAATAACATATAAAGTGCTTTAAGAAAAAAAAAAGAAAAAATTATAAATCAAGAAGGTCCTGAGTGAACGAACCTGGCGCAAAAGAGGACCGTGGCCTAACATGGGCCTGTGGTGGTGCCCCAGTTGCTAAACTGGGCTGGTAAAGGGGCTGTCCCACAGAATGAATTGGCCCCTGAGGTGGAAGGTACTGTGGTGGGTGTGCATAAGAAGGGCCTTGGGTGGGTTGGGGAGGGAATTGATATGGTGCAGGATTGGGCTGCTGGCCAGCATTTTCAATGTCTATTCTCATGGCATTTAATTTGCCAATGATGTCCCCATGGTTGGGGCAAATGAACCTTTTAATTACAATGGCTAAAGAAGCCACGCAGTCAGGATGCTCATTCGGTGTGACCTGCTGCAGTAGCGGGCCGAGTCCCCTCAACATCTTTTCCTCCTTGCCATCACTCCTCCTCTGGGCCAGAAATTCGATGACGCGGGCATCAATAACCTCCCGACTCTCTGGCCCAGAGGTAGAGGGAGGGACTTGGCGGCGCCGTCTGGGCTGGGGCTGGACAATCCGGGGTGGACTGGCCAGTGGTAGGGGGGCCTCGGCCAGCGTGGAGTCCTCCGGGTCCTCAGCCGGCGTTGGATCAGGACTTGCTTGGGGTGAAAATACCGCAGGGGTTTCACTGCCCGACGTATCGGAATCTTGGGACGGATCCAGACTGTCCACAGTACTTTATTAAAAAAATGAAAAAAAAAAACACATTAGATCATTTGATTTCCACATTACAAAAGCACATAGATTATATTAGGCGCAAAACAACCGTGCAAATACAATATATATACGGAGTGGCAGCATACATCAGAGATTTGAATTTACACAACGAATAACTGCTTCAATGTGAAATGTGGAAATCCAATTTGAATTGCATTTGGAATCTATTGATGGGATAAGTCTTGTAAAGGCCTATTGTTTCGGAAATGGGAAAACATTGTTTGCTGCTTGGAGCTGTCCAGCCTCTGAAGAGGATTCCTCATTCAAGGACCAAAACCAGTGCTGAAATTGAGGCCAACTCATCTGTATGTGCCCCGCTACCAACATGTAAAGATACAAGATGTAATTTGAACCTAGTAGAACATCATTTACAGATAAACAATATGTACCAGGCCACACTTGACCATGGTGAGAGTACTAATTGTAATCCTGCTGCTCAAGCGTTGTTGCAACCTCAGCTTTCCACTTTTGCCTAGGATGTGGTTATTGTCTTTTTTTGTAGGAGCAATGTAAGGAAACCATGTGGTGTTTGGTGCAATACCATTTCAGCAATATAAATTACAATGCCAATACGTAAAGGGTACCCATTTCCAAAACAACCAAAATTTAGATAATATGTCGCTATGGTACAAATCTCATGTCGCCCTAAAATATTTTACCAAAAAAACCCTAGTCCGGGCTCCCATTAAAACGGGAGGCTTTTGAAAAGCTTTTTTAAACATTGGTGTGTGACTAGGAGCCGACAAACACGATGATCTACTGTATGAGGAAATAATGCGTGCAGTGTGCAAGTGTCATCTCTATTCGCTTTTCTTGTTCCAATTGGAAACATCTAGGTTCCAGGAGGGACAATAAATTGCTTCTACACCAACAAAACAGAGAAGGGAGGCACCATCTGCACACTTCCCGTGTCGTTTCATCATTCAGCTCATAAGCGGTGGACCCTGGTTTGACTCCACCACTAAACTGATGTAGGCAACCAACACCAGGCATGTACAAACTGTTGCCCTCCAGCTGATGCCCAACTACAACTCCAAGCAGGACCGAGTAGCTTACAGCTATTCTATCATGCTGGGAGTTTCAGTAGTTAAAAAGCTGGATGTAGTCAGTTATGACATGGCTGCCCTACAGAAAGTATAGGTCTTCAATAGAACAACACAACTGTATCCATTAGTTTCTGGAACACTTTCGCTTGCCCAAAAAAAACGTAAGTGTGAAAATATAAAACATTTTGAAAAAAACGTTAAAAATATTTACGGCCTCAATTCCATTACTGGCCGCAGAAACTGCAACTGGGCCGTATAAATATAGGCCCGTTTCCTCGATGTTCCCTCCCCACTCCAGCCTTTGCTGGTCATCTCCCGCCGGAACTGGTCCCGGCAACTTGCCCAGCGGGTTTTGGTTTGTTTAACTGTTTAGAAATGACATAGAAGACAATTGTGAGGTAAATAATTAATAAAGGGGAAAAATAGACGCCTCATTAAAAAACCATGTACAGGCCTTTAGGCAAAAGGAGGCTGGACCACCCAAAAAAACACTATTGTCACCTCAGGGAATTTCAAACTACATCTTAGGGCCACACAGAGGGCAAGGACAGCACAACTACATTGATAACACTTACCTAATTCGGCCCGGCCTCGGCTATTAGCCTTGGCCCATTCACTTCTGCGCATGCTCCATGCCACTTGCTCCCACGAAGCATCCTTTTTTAATCGGTCACTATAGGAATTTTGCCGGGTATCCCATAGCTCGGGCCTCTCCTGGACGAGGGTTATTAGTTTTTCCACATTCCATTGTGGCATTGTGGATGAAATTAAACCTGCTGCAATAGCTGCCTCACCACACAGAAGCTGTTTACCACAGATGGCTAGAAATGAGCATATCCTGTCACCTAAAACTTCCTGTCTATTTTTTTTTTCCATTTTATTGCCACAAGTTTGGCCAGACAATTTGCCCATGCCATAAGAAGAAATAAAACGGGTGTGCAACCGTGTTTTTCACGGCCCCATTCACTTGAATGGGGCCGCGACCCGTTAGCCGTGAAAAAAATAGGACAGGTTAAATTTTTTGACGGGCAGGAAAAAAGGGTCACGGGCGCGGGTGACAAAACGGTGCAATAGCCGAGTTTTCAACGGACCCATTGAAAGTCAATGGGACCGCAGAAAAAAACGTTACACGGCCCAACGGCCACGGGTGCACACAACGGTCGTGTGCATGAGGCCTAACTGTAATATCGCTGCTGAACCGCACACAACTGCTCCACAATACAAATGCACTATATGGAAATTATATTATAGGTATATCACACCCTGTTCTCAATAAAAAAATTTAGGGGGGCAAATGTTATACCACACCAGTTGCAATTAGTTGTTCCAATAGCGTTTGTCGCTCTGTATAGCTGCGATATCGCAGCATAACCGCACACAACTGCTGCACAATACAAATGCACTATATAGAAATTATATTATTGGTATATCACACCCATGACTTAATCAGTTTTTTGGGTGGCAACTGGTATATCACATCAGTTGCAATTAATTGTTCCAATAGTGTTTGTCCCTCTGTATAGCTGTGGTATCTCATCAGAACCACACACAGCTGCTGCACAATAGAAATGCACTTTATAGAAATTATATTATAGGTTTTATTACACACCTGCCTCAATCTGTTTTTTTGGGAGGCAAATAGTATATTACACCATTTGCAATTATTTGTTCCACTAGCGTTTATCCCTCTGTATAACTGTGGTATTGCAGCAGTACCGGACACAACTGCTGCACAATACAAATGCAATATATAGAAATTATATTATAGGTCTATCACACACCTGCCCCAATCAGTTTTTTGGGGAGCAACTAGTATATCACATCAGTTGTAATTAGTTGTTCCAATAGCGTTTGACCCTTTGTATAGCTTTGGTATCTCATCAGAACCACACATAGCTGCTGCCCAATACAAATGCACTATATAGAAATTATATTATTGGTATATCACACCCCTGCCTCAATCAGTTTTTTTTGTAGGCAAATGGTATATCACACCAATTCTAATTATTTGTTCCACTAGCGTTTTTCCCTTTGTATAGCTGCTGTATCGCACCAGAACCGCACACAACTGCTGCACGATACAAATACACTATATAGTGTTCGCCCTCTGAACAGTCGCTGTATCTCAGCAGAACCGCACATAACTGTTACACCTTACAAATGCACTATATAGAAATTATATTATCAGTATATTACACCCCTGTCTCATTTAGTTTTTTGGGGGGTCAACTGGTATATCACACCAGTTGCAATTAGTTGTTCCAATAGCGTTTTGCCCCTCTGTATAGCTGCGGTATCTCAGCAGAACCTCACACAACTGCTGCACAATACAAATGCTCTATATAGAAAATATTTTATAGATATATCACACCCCTGCCTCAATCAGTATTTTTGGGGGGCAACTGGTATATCACACAAGTTGCAATTAGTTATTCCAATAGTAATTTTGTTCCTCTGTATAGCTGCAATTTCGCAGCAGAACTGCACACAACTGCTGCACATTACAAATGCCCTTTAATATACTTTCTACGTTAGAAAATATAATATATCACATCCCTCTGTATGTCAGACCTATTGATTGAACACCTATACTAGTCCTTAAAAGGACTTTTGTGGACCTATTAGCTAGCGTTTGATGTCCCTAACAGTCTGTCCCTACTCCACACAGCAACCTCTTCCTAAACTTGCTTACTGATTGTAAAATAGCGGCCAGATAGGGTTTATTTATCGGGTAGGGAGTATGTCCATGTGCTGAAATGTCTCAATTGACTGCCCTGTCCCACCTGATGGATGTCTCATGAGTCAAAGTTCTGCACAATGCAAAAGAATATGGCGCGGCGGACATATGTTCACTGAAACACGAACGAGCAAAGTTTGCTGTGAAATGTTTGCCGAGCAAACCGCAAGGCCATCTCTAATCATGAGTGCATGCGGGCATGTCGGCAGCCATGAATGTGGTAGGGGAGTTGGTTTCAGTGCTGGACCGCTGCTAGCACTGGGCCCCTCCTCTACCCTCCTGGAAGGTCGGGCACAGTTGGCAGGGGCGTCCGCCTCATCCGTGTTTTTTTTGGGCATGGCACCCACCCCATTTCATCTCAAGACCGAGGCTGTGATGTCATTCTTGACACAAGTTAGTCGCGTGGAGTCCTTTGCCTCGGCTCTGAGCAGCAGCAGATCTCCGCCTTCTGCAGGACCAGCCCCCAGCCCCCAAGAATCAACCCTGATGCTGTTTGACAGCAACAGTGAGAGGAACATCTTGGGGGTGGTAATGCAAGAGAGTAAGATTGAGCTTGGCCAAGATGCTCTGGACCTTTTGGAAGGGATGGAGGAGGAGGGTGTATCGCCCTTCAGTACCCCAGTGATATCCCTTCCAACTGGTGTGGGTGGTTTCAGCACCTAGTCAGACGCAGGCGTCAGCAAGGGGACAGCAGAGGCAGGTCAGGGGCTCCACGTCTGCTGTTCCCCTCAGTCATTTACTGGAGAAGAAGGAGGAGGGTGACAGAATGGGTGCCACTTTCCTTTTCAGGTGACAGCAGCACTGATGAGGAAGGTAGGCACCCAAGGAAAACGGTGCGCCAGGTCACCAGAGAGCCTAGTGGCAGCGGCTCCACTGGCAATTGCAGCAGGAGGCTGAATCAGCAGCATCAGGTGCCGCCTCCACCTGTGCGCAACAAGCCTGTACATGGGGCAAGCCAGCACCACCCCATCTGACAGGAGGTCATGCGTAAGGGGTCTGTTTGGGCTTACATCACCCTTGCAGCAGACGATATGACAATTGCCATCTGCCAGCTGTGCCATGCCAATTTCAGGATAGGGAGGTCTGTTGCTTTGATGAGTACCACTGCCCCTACCCAGCAACTGAGAGTCAACAACTGGCAGGAGTGGTAACAGATGCAGGGTGGTCGCAGCAGCGCCAGCAGCAGTGCGCAGGGGACAGCAGCTCCTGCCACTGTCCTGCAGCCACCCCACCCCCTTCCAACAATGCATTCCCACTCCCTCTTCGCGAGGTTTTGGTATCGACAGCCAGACCTCTGTCTCCTCTGGACCCTCCTCTATCTCCTCCACTGCCGTCCGCTGCCAGCCGTCGGTTGCCAATGCATTTGAACACACCGCACCCTACGCCCCTGGAGACCGACGCATGCGTTCACTCAACGGGTTCCTGGCAAGGGTTATTGCCCAACATCTGCTGCCCTTCAATATTGTGGATAGCAATCCATTCCATCAGATGTTGGAGCAGGCCTAACCCAGATGGCGTTACTTTGCTAGGACCGTGGTCCCTGCCCTACACCAGCACATTGTGCAGAATGTATCCCTGTCACTGGATCATGCTGTCAGCCACAGGGTGCATCTGACAATGGATGCCTGGACCAGCAGACATGGGCACGGATGATACATCAGTTTTATAGCCCATCGGGTGTCCCTCCGAGGCGCAGTTTGTGGTGCCGCCTCAGGTTGTCCGGGTGAGAACTGCTGCTCACCCTCAAGCCACTGTCCCCACCGCTGCTGAGCATCCAGCAAGTATCCCTGTAGCTATGCAAGTGTGAGGCACGTCCGCTACCAGGCCATGCTCAAGCCTGTGAGCTTAGGGGAATGGAGACACACTGGACCTGATGTTCTGGCTGCCCTACAGGGTCAGGTCCACAAGTGGCTAACACCCTGAAGGCTCCAGGTCGGTATGGTTGTCTGTGACAACGGCAGCAACCTCCTCGCTGCCCTCAATGTTGGCAGTCTAAAACACTTGCCCTGCATGGCACTTATCCTCAACCTTATCATGCAACGTGTACATAGGATTGCCAGCCACTTCCGACGCTCCCCAACCGCCACCGCATCCCTGTCCCAACTGTAGCAGTACAACAGCCTGCCACCTCACAGGCTGATTGTTGACAGGGTGACGAGGTGGAACTCCACCCTCCATATGCTGGAGAGGTTGTGTGAGCAGCGACGGGCGGTGAAAGAATACCTGCTGAACCAAGGCACTTCAGGGCCATCACACCTACTCCCCTACATCACCAATGCGGAGTTGGGCAGATACATCAGGTCTGCCATGTGTTGGCCCCATTCGAACAGGCAACCAAGATATTCAGCAGTGAGCATGTCGACCTCAATGACGTGCTCCCCATAGTGTTCCTGCTGGACAGGACACTAGATCACCTGCTCGATGCTGGGGAGAGTGCGCTGAACCTCATGGTCGCAGACTATATGGGTTCCGTCAGTGCTACTACATTAAAGGGAACCTGTCACCTCTACTATGCTACCCTCACAGAGCGTTTCTAAATATTCATTGTGTTACCCTAAACATATAAATTACGCTTTTAATTTCATTTGCAGACTAATTCAATATGTATTATGCATTTTTGTACTTTCCGCCTTTTATGCAAATTAACATAAAAGAGTCATATCTTACTTGTGTGACCAGAGATGAGTCATATTTTCAAGCTCTGACTCATCTCAGGTTAATTTGCATATGTATTAAATATTTTTTTTAACACAAAAAAAGCACACAGAGCTATGGTGACTGTGTATTGCGTTAGAATAACGGGCGCTAGAAGAGTAGTGCATAAACAAAAGTAGGAACAGTAGATCTTAAATTTCAAGGGAACTTGACCACATTGGCTTTTTGTGTTTTGTTAAATTGATTAATCGTTTCAGCCCTAGTATAGTGTAACCCTAAGTCCTCTGTGTGATCTCTGGCAATGCCCTCCATACATAAACCATACTGGAAAATAGACCTCTCAGATACCAATTGGCACAAAACGCTCCACACGCTGCCCACACCGGTCTTCTGTCAGTTTCCATATCAAGCACATCAAGTCTGGAGAAGAACACTGCGGTAACGCAGCCTGCCGCACCATGTGCTTACTCCTCCAAGCCAGAGGGCAGCAGGACTGGAAGGGTTTAGCAGCGGCTCTCTCATCCTCCTTTTGTCTAAAAAGAGTCATGGTTACTGACGCTCGCACGACCCATACATGATCAGTGCCACACACACGCTGTGCTCCAGCCATTGGTAGCACCCAGCCCTCTGCCTGTCAGAGCACAGAAGCCAGTGAGGAACAAGCTTGCCTTGGCCTGGATGTGGAAGTGTCCCCGGCTCTGCCGCCGAGATCAGTTCCCCTCCCCTTGGCGTCTGCCTTCAGTGTGCAGCCTGGATCATCGATCACAGGTCATGCTGCAGAATAAGCCTTTAGCTGCAAGGATTGGCTACACATGGGGGGTAGTGTCACACAGCCCGGGGCAGACTTCACCAGTAAGGGACTAACAGGCACCGGGGTGCACCTACACTGTCATCCAGCAGAGCGGAGTTTGTAGTCTGTTTTGAAGGCAACATGTGTTCTGGAGTTACATAGAACTTCCGGTAAACTTACCCCACAAAACGAATGCAGCTGTGCTTCATCTTTGTGGACTTGATATAGAAAATTAGATCTAGTAGGTTCAAGAAAAACGCACAGTAATCTGGTCCCCTACAATGCAGATGAATGCAGGGGGAGAAGAATGCAGAGCTTCCAGGGAGAAATGGGGTAGATAGATATATACATGTGGTCCATCATGCTATAATCTATCTACCCCATCTCTCCCTGGAAGCCATGAAATCTTCTCCCCCTCAAGACATCTGCATTGTGTAGAACCGGATTACTGTACGTTTTTCATGAACTTAAGGAAATATGAATTTCTATGTCAAGTCCACAAAGATGAATCAAAGCTGCATTCATTTTGTGGGTTAAATTTACCATATGTTTTTTTTCTGAGAACACTCCCAGGAGATTTCTCCTTTTTTGTAATGTGACTTTTTATCACACTTTACCATTTTTTGTTTGATTAGTGTGTACCCAGTATAAATACTATATGCATTGCATAGTAGTCCTTCACTATGTATATGTATGGTCAAATGTTTTCTTTGGTGTTTTTTTCTTTTTATTTTTCACGAGAAGAGCTTTGAAGGTGTGGTACCTTTTCTTGGGGGAGGTTACATGCCTGTGGAAACAATTAGTGAAAACAGGTGCACCTTCCCCTTTAAAAGGTCTCACTTCCAATGTCTAACTGTGTCATGAGGAAGGGCTGAAATTTGTCTCTGGTAGCCCGAAACGCGTAGACAAGACTGCTATTTTTGTAACTGATGGATGAGATTTTATCGCAAGCAAAAAAAAATTATATTCCTTTACACAAGTGGAGCTGGATTCCTTCAAAGCTTATTTGTACAAAATTTACCAGCTGTTCTATGTAACTCGAGAACACTCCAAACTCTGCTCTGCTGGGTGACAGTGTAGGTGCTTCCCGGTGCCTGTCAGCCCCTTCCTTGTGAAGTCTGCCCCAGGCTGTGTTACACTATCCCCCTTTGTGCAGCCAAGCCTCGCAGTTAAAGGCTTATTCTGCAGCATGACCTGCAATCGATGATCCGGGCTGCTCACTGGAGGCAGCCGCCGAGGACCCCACCAGCAGCCGGGGACCGTGACAGAGTCATCACCAAGGGAAGGGGAATTGATACCGGTGGCAGAGCCAGGGACACATGCACACCCAGGCCAAGGCAAGCTGGTTCCTTACTAGCTTCTGTGCTCTGACGGGTAGAGGATGGCTGGGTGCTGCCGATGGCTGGAGCATGCCGTGTGTGTGGGCTGATCATGTATGGGTCGTGAGATCCGTGGTAACCAGGCCTCTTCACAGAAAAAAGGAGGATGAGAGAGCCACTGCTAAACCGGGCCAGTCCTGTTGCTTTCTGGCTTGGAAGAACCAGCACACAGTGCAGCAGGCTGAGTTACCGCAGTGTTCTTCTCCAGACTCGATGTGCCCAATATGGAAACTGGGTGAACAGCCTGTCAGATCCATCCTGCCGCTAGTTCACGTGTGCCCCCGGACTGCCGCTCCGTCCCCATTGACTATAATGGGGGAGGGGGCGGAGTTTCAGCGGCGGCATGGCAGCACACAGCGAGAGGCAGCCAAACTAAAAGTACTGCATGCAGTTATAGTCAATGGGGACGGAGCGGCAGTCTGGGGGCTCACGTGAACTAGCAGTGGGACGGATCCAACATAGTGCTAGATATTCGTTTTTGACCTGCACCTGTATTGATCGTGTAATATTCGCATATTATGCGATCATTACCTTGACAATTTTCGAGTAAAAAAAAGAATGTAGAATACAACAAAAATATTGCAAATTCTAATATGACCCCTGCTGCTCATCAGTAGTTATCATTACTGATCCTTTTATGCTTGTTTGGCTTGAAGGGGAGGTAACCACTGTCAGACTGCGCTGGCAGTGGCTTGTCTCCCTGAAAATAAAAGGCTTGGCTGATTAAAATCCAACTTTCTAAATTATTATCTCCCCAGAAATCTGATATCAGGGGAGAGTCAGGAGGTCTCCATACATATTACATGGTCAAATAGTCCTTCTGAAATCAATGGGTTTGTCCAACATATGTCTCATATCTAAGACCAGCTAAACCTTTAAATTAATATATTAGTGCTGATTGAACCTATTGTAAAAGTAGCTTTTACATTGAGAACAAAAAGAGTTTCAAGCTGTACCTCTGCTGGTAGCTATGTTACAACCCTCAGACAATAGACTAATACATCTGTTAACCCCTTAAGGACCAGGTTCATTTTCACCTTAAG
This sequence comes from Bufo gargarizans, assembly GCF_014858855.1. NCBI lineage: Eukaryota > Metazoa > Chordata > Amphibia > Anura > Bufonidae > Bufo > Bufo gargarizans. The sequence continues at coordinate 270,849,381 of NC_058081.1, read as the reverse complement.
GACCAGGCAATTTTTTGCAAATCTGACCAATGTCACTTTATGTGTGAATAACTTTAAAACGCTTTTACTTATCCAGGCCATTCTCAGATAGTTTTTTTTTTTTTTTTTTGTCACGTATTGTACTTCATGACACTGGTAAAATGGAGTAAAAAAAATAATTATTTTTATTTATAAAGAAAATATCAAATTTACCAAAAATTCCCCATATGTCTACTTCATGTTTGGATCATTTTGGGAATGCCATTTTGATTTTTGGGGACTTTACAAGGCTTAGAAGTTTAGGAACAAATCTTGAAATTTTTCAGAAATTTTCCAAAACACACTTTTTAAGGACCAGTTCAGTAATGACTCCATTTTGGAAACTACACCCCTCAATGCATTTAAAATTAATTTTACAAACGTTGTTAACCCTTTAGATGTTCCACAAGAGTTATTGGCAAATGGAGATGGAATTTCAGAATTTCTATTGTGGGCAAATTTCCCAATTTAATCCATTTTTTTCCAGTAACAAATCAAGGGTTAACAGCCAAACTAAACTCAACATTTATTGCCCTGATTCTACAGTTTATATAAACACCCCATATGTGGTCGTAAACTACTGTATGGGCACACAGCAGGACTCAGAAGGAAAGGAACACCATATGGTTTCAGGAAGGCAGATTTTGCTGGACTAGTTTATTTACACCATGTCACATTAGAAGCCCTCCTGATACACCCCTAAAGTAGAAACTCCAATGTGACCCCATTTTGTAAACTACACCCCTCAAGGTATTCAAAACTGATTTTACAAATGTTGTTAACCCTTTAGGTGTTCCACAAGAGTTATTGGAAAATAGAGATTACATTTCAGAATTAAAATTTTTGGGCAGATTTTTCCATTTTTATCCATTTTTTCCAATAACAAAGCAAGGGTTAACAGCCAAACAAAGCTCAATATTTATTGCCCTGATTCTGTAGTTTATAGAAACAACCCATATGTGGTTGTAAACTACTGTACGGGCACACGGCAGGTCGCAAAAGGAAAGGAATGGTTTCTGGAAGGCAGATTTTGCTGGATTGGTTTATTTACACTATGTCCTATTTGAAGCCCCCCTGATGCACCCCTAGAGTAGAAACTCCAAAAAAGTTACCCCATTTTGGAAACTATGGGATAAGGTGGCAGTTTTTTTTGACAATTTTTAGGGTACATATGACTTTTGGTTGCTCTATATTACATTTTTGTGAGGCAAGGTTACAAAAAATTTAAATTCATTTGCCAATAACTCTTATGGAATACCTAAAGGGTTAACAAAGTTTGTAAAATAAGTTTTGAATAATTTGAGGGATTTGGTACAATTTTATATTTTTTTTTTACTGTGTTCATTTGAGGGGTTAGGTCATGTGTTATTTTTATAGAGCAGATTCTTACGGGCGCGGAAATACCTGATATTTTTTAAACAAAAAAACATTTTAGTATCTCCATAGTCTGAGAGTCATTTTTTTAAAAGTTTTTAGCCGATTGTCTTAGGTAGGGGCTCATTTTTTGTGGGATGAGAGGACGGTTTTATTGGCACTATTTTCGGGTGCATATGACTTTTGGATCGCTTGCTATTACATCACCTTACATCACAGAAAGTGTAATAGCAACCTTTTTTTTGTTTAAAAAAGGATATTATAGTGTAAAACCTAAATACATTTTAAAAAGTAGACATATTATGTATTGCTGCATCCGTAAGAATCTGCTCTAGAAATATAACATATGACCTAACCCCTTGGGGGCTCATCATCATCACTAGATGATGAGGAGGACGCAGAAGACAAGAGGAAAGTGTGTTCATCCTCGTCCTCACTGGGGCTCTTGTAGTCGGAGGCCTCCTTGGCTGAGATCGTCTGGCGGGCCATAGGGGAGTGTGTGTGTGCATGTGTGTAAAACTTTATTTAGTGTGCGTTTGTGTGGGGGGGACGGGTATTCACTACCCTACCCCACCCTAAAAAAAAAAATTAAAGCCTCAAAAATTTGAAAAAATAAATAAAAAACTATTTAAATTCGCTGATCAGCGGTCTAAACCTGATCAGCGGTGGGGTTGGCGATGCGCTAACAGTGGCTGAATGCTAGGAGTTCCAGCCACAGTCAGCGCACGCACACAAAAAATGTGTGTGGGGGGGCAGGGCGGCAAGCAGCAGCCCTGGGGGTTCTAGGGTCGCACAGCTGAGTGTGCTGTGGATCCCAGACACCTGATCAGGGTGAAGTCCAAAAAGAAAAGTTTTTTTTTCCCCCCTAAAGTCTCCCTGCCTAATCTAATCTTTCCCTAAACCTGTCCCTGCGAACTTTGGTGGGGGTTATGGGGGTGCTGGGGGTGCTGGGCTCACTGATGGATGGATGGGCCCCTCTCTCCACGGTAGCAGTGTGGAGAAGGAGAGCAGAGCTGGGGAAATTTAACCCCTGCCCGCCCAGCCAATAGGATGCGATCCTGAGAGGTGATGTCACCACCACCGCCAAGGATGGTGATTGGTGGTGTATTATCACACAATCGATCACCATCCTATTCCAGTTTATCGGGTCACCGGAGACCCGAATGACCCGGAAATGCAGCAAGCCGCAGGTCTGAATTGACCTGCAGTTTGCTGCGATCGCCAATAAGGGGGGGTCACAGGACCCCCCTTTGGCATTGTCACAGAGTGCCTGCTGAATGATTTCAGCAGGCACTCTGTTCCGATCACCGCCCTTCTATTCTGGGAAGGGACTGATCAACCTGTCAGGTTGAACCTGTGCAGATCTGAGCAAAGGTGAGTGTGCCATGACACCAGGGTCTGCAGAGGGGGGAGCCTCCAATATTCCCCTCGGCTCATTTGGGTGATCTTTAAACAGCCAAAACAGTATGATGGCTATTACCGGGGCCTGATCCTGACGGATTTTCATCAATACCCTCGGAATCATGGAAAACGGAGGGAAGATGTAAGCCAGCCTGAACCTCCAGGACATTGACAGAGCATCTATCGCCTGGGGGTTGTCCTCCCTGTATAGGAAGCAAAACCTCTCCACCTTGGCGTTGAACCTTGTTCCACCTCTGGCACCCCCCACTTCAAGACTATCTGCTTGAATATCTCTGGATGTAAAAACCACTCCACTGTTGGAAGACCGCGGCTCAGCCAATCCGCTATCATATTGAGGGATCCCCGAATGTGGATCGCAGATAAGTGGGAAAGGTTCAACTCTGCCCAATTCAGAATCGCCCCGATCTCTGATAAGAGGGGAAGTGATCTTGTGCATCCCTGCTTGTTGATGTAAAGTACCGCAGTCATATTGTCTGACTGGACTTTCAGAGCTTTGCCCCAGATCTGAGGGGCGAAGTGAAGGAGGCCTAGCCAGATAGTTTGAATCTCACGGATATTGGATGAGAGAAGCTGCTCCTGGGGAGACCAGGTTCTGTGGACTTGAGTGTCATCTAGCCTACTTGGGACGCATCTCTTTTCAATATGATCGAAGTTGGCTGGGTCATAGACTTCCTGTCTGAAAGATGGAACCACCATCTGAGGGAATACTGAGTTCGCCAAGACAGGGAGTTTAGCCCGGAGGGGCTGCCTTTCCATTTGAAAAGGACCCCCGACTGTAGAGGATGGAGGTGCCATAGAGCCCAAGAAACTGCTTCTGCGGATGCTGACATGAGCCCCAACATCTTCATGAGAGTCCGAATTGGTACTCGCCTTGTTCTGTATTCAGGATTTTCTTTCTGGAGTCAACTGGAGACACATCCCAATGGAGTCGATTATGAAGCCTAGATATCTTACTGAAGTCGACGGGCTCACATTCAACTTCTGCCAATTGATAATCCAATCCACACAGAACAGAAAGGACATTACTACATGAATATGGTGGGTTAGGACTGCTAGAAAAGAGGGTTTTAAAAGCCAATCGTCTAGATAAGGAATGATGGTCAGTCCTTGAAGTCTTAAAGCCACCACCATAGAAACCACCACCTTAGTAAAAGTGTGAGGGGCAGAAGAAATGCCAAAAGGTAGGGCAACAAACTGAAGGTGTATGACGGCACCCGAAACCTGGACCACGATTCTGAGATATCTCCTGGAAGCAGGATGAATCAGCATGTGTAGATATGCATCTTTGAGGTCCAGGGTTGCCATCAGGTCTCCAGGATTAAGAACTTGACCCACTGATGGTCTCCATACGAAACTTCACCTTCCTTATATATCGAATGAAATACCTCAGATCGATAATCATCCAGAGATCTCCTGACATCTTGGGATGTAGTCCTGAATGTAAGCCTTTAGAACTGACTGATTGGGAGCCTCTAAGAGCTTGGTCTTGATGAACTTGTCTGGAGAAAGAGAGATAAGATTGATTAAATAACCCTCTCAGATGATGCTCAAGACCCAGGGATCCGAAACCTCTCGGATCCAATTCTCCTTGAAGTGGTAGAGATGACCCTCGATGGGAAGATGAGGCAGAGGAATGGGGAAGTTTACTGAAAGGATGGCAGGAGTAACGGGAGTCATCCAAGAGCCTCGATGAGGCCCATAGTCAGGAGGTGGATCTTTTATCCTTGGCTCCTTCGCGAGAGCGCCTCGAACCTCTTTGCTGCGCTCCCCAGTCCCTTCGAGCTCTTGACTGCTGGCCAGACCTACCACCATGGTTCTGTCTGCCTGCTCTCGCAAAGACTGCTGGGGAAGACTCTTCTCCTTCTTATCCGACAGACCTTCCATAATTTTATCTAGCTCTGAGCCAAAGAAACGGTTTCATCAAGCAGGCTTCCTGCGCAGACGCCATCGTAGGTTCATTCGAAGGTTGGACCCTCAGATGGCAGCTGTCACATCTGGAGTAGGGACAGCTATCCTCCAAAAGAGCGCTACAATTGTAGCAGGCTAAATGGTTCCTTTCAGAACTCGCCTTTCTGCCTTCCGAACCCGGTGGAGAAGACAAGTAAAACATTTGTAAATTACCTGTAAATGTTAAGGAAAAAAGGTAAAAGGCAGACTGGCGGAACCTCAAAATGAGGACCAGAAGAAAAAGTGGAGAAACACCAACTTATAGGGAATTTTGGAGCTAGCTTGAGTAACATGTGCAGCCAGAGACCAAACTGGTGCACAATGCTTCCTTAAAATAGGGGAGGGGTTGAGCCCAGAAACAAGCCCCCACCCCCAGAGGGAAAAACCCCAGATTAACTAAGTAAAAGTTTTCCCCAAAACAGATAAACACTATAAATCCTCCAACAGGAGGAATGAACACCGAGTGTAACATAAAACCCTATTCGAACGCGAAGCCGCATCACAAGAAAGCCCCGGAAATGACATCAGAGCACTCCAACGTCACTTCCAGAAGATGGCGGCATCCAGCGGCCGCAAGAAAACTATACCGAGGATGCAGCCAAACCCACCACAGCAAAGCGCAGAGCCGGCAGCAGGTAGGCCGCTGGCCAAGTTGCTCAAAGCAAAAAAAGGCAACAGCTCAGCTGACAAAATGAAAAAAGATCCCCCCGAAAAAAGAAAAGGCAGGGATCACCGTCTAGTCCACCTGTCCGGGAGGACAGAAAAAAAACACAGTGGGCTGGGGATATAGGGGATACTTTATTGTTTTATTGGTTTATTACTTGGGCTCATTAAAAATTCCGCCGGTCCTACCAGTCCACGGGGGGTGGTTAACCCCTTCTGTGCTGCTGGTAGGACGTAAGTGAATTTATACTTTCAAAATAAAATATGCATAAAACTAAGCAGTTCAGCCTATAAAAATAGAAAAGTTCATATGACAAAAGTGTGGTAGGGTTACTTTTCCTCTTTAAGACATTTTAGCCTATTTAGGAAGATTCCTCTGTGGAGGAAGATTAAGTTAATTTCTAGTGTTGAACAAGCATGCTCAGCTGAACACCAGTTCGGCTCGAGCATCGCTCTGCTCAGCCGAGCACCACGTGTGCTTGAGTCAGTGTGTTTAAATGTAATTTAGCATCTATTTCTGAACTCACAACCCCTTGTATATTAGAGGCAAGGACCTTATCCACTCAGCTATAAAGCTGAATGCTAGACAATTTCAGAAAAACCTCATAGTAGTTTCTGATGTAGTGACTATTCCTATTCAGCAAAATACTTATTTTATATTTCTGTGCAGGCTAACATATAGCTGTTTGGTGTAGTGGATAATGTCTTTGCCTCTAATGTACAAGCTTGGGAGTTTGAATCCTTGCAGAAGTTTTTTTATATATATATATATATATATCACTTTTAGCCATAATATATTTACATATATTGTTATATATTTAGTAGGGTTGAGCAAACCTAAACTGTAAACTTTAGGATTATTGGACCCCGGACCCGAACCCGAACCTTTCGGTTCGGTGTTCGGCGAATTAATGGTGCTTTTTGAAAGACTGCAGAGCAGCCAATTAACAAGCATTTAACTCGTGTGCCCTTAGAAGCCATTACAGCCATACCTACTAATGGCATGGCTATGATTGATCAGTGCAGCATTTGACCCAGCCTCTATATAAGCTGGAGTTAAGTAGCGCCATATGTCACTCTGCTCTTATTAGTGTAGGGATAGGATGTTGCTGCTGTGAGGGAGAGAATAGAAAAGAATCAGTAATCTGAAGTACTTGTTAACTGCTTTGTTAAGTGCACCAGCAAAGCATATTTGCATTTCTGACAGTGAAATACAAGCTTGAAATACTGCAATTATATTCTGGGTTTCAAAAAAACACCAATTTTTTGTAGGACCCTATGGGGCCTCTGTTGCATTTGTCATAGTGAAATACAAAATCCTATTATATACTGGGTTTGAAAAAGAAAAAAAAATGTTTGCAATAACCTACATGTTGAGCCTTTACTGCACTTGTCACTGTGAAATGCAAGCTTGAAATACTACAATTATATTCTGGTTTAAAAAAAAAAAACACCCAATTTTTGCAATACCCTAAATCTGGTGCCTTTGCTGCATTTGTCACAGTGAAATACAAGCTTGAAATATTGCAATTATATTCTGGTTTAAAAAAAAAACACCCAATTTTTGCAATACCCTACATCTGGTGCCTTTGCTGCATTTGTCACAGTGAAATACAAGCTTGAAATATTGCAATTATATTCTGGTTTAAAAAAAATCACCCATTTTTTGCAATACCCTACATCTGGTGCCTTTGCTGCATTTGTCACAGTGAAATACAAGCGTTAGATAGTGCTGTTATATTTTGGTATTAAAAAAACACCCATTTTGGGCAAGATAAAAAATGTGCGGCCTTTGCTGCATTTCTGACAGTCCAATACAAGCGTGATATACCACTGTTATATTCTAGTATTCTTAAAACACCCATTTTGGGTAAGATAATACATTTGTGGCATTTGTTGTATTTGTGACAGTGAAATACAAGCTTGAAATATTGCAATTATATTCTGGGTTAAAAAAAACACAAATTTTTGCAGTATCCTACATGTGGGGCCTTTGCTGCATTTGTCACAGTGAAATACAAGTGTTAGATACTGCTGTTATATTTTGGTATTAAAAAAACACCCATTTTGGACAAGATAATACATTTGTGGCCTTTGTAGCATTTATGACAGTGAAATACCAGCTTGAAATATTTCAATTGTATTCTGGGTTTAAAAAAAAAACACCCATTTTTTGCAATACCCTACATCTGTGGCCTTTGCTGCATTTGTCACAGTGAAATACAAGCGTTAGATAGTGCTGTTATAGTCTGGTATTAAAAAAAACACCAGTTTTGGGCAAGATAATACATTTGCAGTCTTTGATGAATTTTTTCACATTCCAATACAAGTGTTAGATACTTATGTTATATTCTCGTTTTAAAAAAAAAACACCCATTTTGGGCAAGATAATAAATTTGCGGTCTTTGCTGCATTTCTGACAGTCGAGTACAAGTGTTAAATACTGCTGTTACATTCTTGTTTAAAAAAAAACAAAACATTTTTGGGCAAGATAATACATTTGCGGCCTTTGTTGCATTTGTGACAGTCAAACTTTAAATACTGCAGTTATATTCTGGGTTTAAAAAAACACCAATTATTTGCAAGACCCTACATCTGGGGCCTTTGCTGCATTTGTCACAGTCAAATACAACCAGTCAATACTGCAGTTACATTGTTGGTTGACAAAAATAAAATAAAAATTGTGACCGTGATGTAATTGTATGAAATTCGCCTGTCACACTGTTGTGTGACCTCAAGAAATGTTTTCTCTTTATGACACCGGCACTGCCTTACTCTCAGTTAACTTAATTGTTGACTATTGGAGGTTACATTGTCGCCTGACAAAAAATATCTGTTAGTTTGGAGGGTGAACGCAAAGAATGAGGAGAGCGTCAAATAAGGGACGTGGCCCCGGTCGTGATGCTGCTGTTAGAGCTCGTGTTTCAGGGAGAGGACGTGGTCGATTTGTGCCAGCTACAAGCACAAGTGAAACACCTTCCTCAGGTGCGAGTAGGCGACAAAAACTTCAGCGTTATTTGGTAGGGCCGAATGCTGCTCTGCGAATGGTGAGGCCAGAACAAGTACAGGCGATAGTAGATTGGGTGGCTGACAGTGCACTTGGTCTTCCTGGGAGATGAAGAATAGAAAGAGCACACCGTTTGGGTCCCCAGAGGGAATCACCCTCCTCGCCTTCTGTGAATCCTCGACCACATCAGGTCATTTGCAAGTATCTAGATTACACTAACAAAGAGGACATTTTAAGAGCATACAGGCTGAGAAAGGAGCCGTTAATTATTTGTGGTCACAAAGCGCTAGTTTTTGCGGACTATTAATTAGAAACCACAAAGAAACACAGAGCCTTTAGTGCCATATGCTCTGAACCGTACAAAAAAAATTATATTAAATTTCAACTGATTTACCCTGCCATCCTTAGGATAAAGCATGAGGATATATATATCTTACATTCATATATACCATGCACGTGTAGAGGCACTTTTATTGTATATACATTTAGTCATAGACTACTAGTTGCCTACTCTTGACAAGTGCATTTATATTTTTATTTATTTAAAATTTAACTTTTATTTTGCTTTGTTAATAATAAATTATGAACATCTTATTATCTAACCTACTATATTAAAACTATCTCTGGACATCCATGTGTGTGCTTCTATTATTTATTTATTCTCTTTTAGCACTATTAATGCAGCGGTGGTATGTAGGTTGCAGTCGCTCTCTTTAGGCTGACCGTTATTGGTTCTTGCTGTTAACTGTGTAGATACTTTATTTGTAACCTTTTACTGTGAACTGTAGTCAATTAAGGCTGGTGTTAATTTGCTCAAGCAGTTTGGTTACTTTTGAGACTAACTGCTTGCTACTATTTGTCTGGCCCTTATTACTGTGGCCATATATTGCAACATTCACTGCCTTATGACTTGATAGTCTCACAGATAATCTAAATTCCGTTACTAGTCTTGTAGTGCTGCTACTTATCCCACTGCTGCCTGCTAGTGATGTTATTAAATATTACTATTGCTATGGTATTCTTGCCATTGTTCCTGACTATTAATGACAGCCAATCTCCTACACTATCTATGATCGAGCTGCTTACAGCTTCCTCTGCTAGCTTGTAATGCTTTTTGTAATAGCGGAGTTGCTTTCTAGGCTGTCTAATATATCGCCAAGAGCTTTGACACTGACAACTGGGTGCCCTAGAGTCTAAAAACGAATTACTGCCCCCCGACATGTTTAGCCATGTCCATGGCGTCTTCAGGGGATCGGGCAGTCTGCACGGAGTTCGTGTGTGGCTGTATTATTTATTACCTCCTATTTCATGACGCATTGTTAGACCGACCAATCACTGTGCTTGTTAGAATTCGCATTCTTGATACCTTAGATCTGTATGGCTGTTTAGTTAGATTTGTGCTGACGTCTGTCTTCACGTGATATTTCGTCAAGTTTTGCGCATGTCTTTGGACTTAGATCGTGAAGCTATTTTCGATCTATGACCAAGCTTGTTATGATTCTTCGTCAAGTTGTGCGCATGTCTTTGGACTTAGATCGTGGAGCTATTTTCGATTTATAACCTGACTTGCTGCGATTCTTTTAGCTTACGATTTTACTATTATTACATTAATTGTTTATATTAAACTTTCACTCTATGTATTTATATCTACTGATTACTGAATTTATCTTGCCACTGAGCTCACTATTTTATTGGATTATTATTATTTTTTATATATTTCTTTTAAACATGATTATTAATTCTACATATCTCTTACAATTATGGATTTTGATTTTTATATATTTCTTTTAAACATGATTATGAAGTCTACATATCTCTTATAATTATGGATTTTAATTTCTTATTTACTAGTCTACCACAGATTTTTGTAGTTGTATTAGATACTTAGCTATATACGTTTATTTATATATATATATATATATATATGTATGTATTTTAATATTGGTAAATCTTTTTATCTATTTTAAGTGTATAAAATAACAATATTTTTGTGACAATATAGCTAGTATTATAGTGCTCATATACTTTTGGTAGTGTACTTTTGAATAGACTTTTTAATAAATTTATGCTTTATTCATTAGTAAACTCTTTCTTTAATTGATATTTTCTTTTTGTGATTTTTACTTGTGTAATAATCGTTGATTATTTTTAAAAATTTATATTTTTATTATTAAAGAGTGAATTGATTTTTTTTTTAATAAAATTAAAAATTATTTTTATTTTTTATATATATTTATAGATTTACCAACTATTTTTATGATTTTGATGTTTTATAGAGACATGATTAGTAAATTTTTATTTGATGTTTATTTATTTATTTGTCTTTCAGGTCTATTTACGATTTCGGATAAAATGAGAGGTAATGTACTGGTTTATTTTTTTATATTCAGTTATTAGTTGTTGCTTTATTTAATTTTTGGCCACTACTCCATGATTTTTTAATAACAGTTAGATAACATATATTTCTCATATATTTATAGATTTTTCTATTCCTTTTCTTTTAGTTATTTTTACAGGAAAGATGCATAGGTGAAGCCTTCGTTTAGACCTTGGGGTGTAAGGCTTTTTAATCTATATATCCAGCGAGTTTCATGCCGCTGTAATTTTTTATCTATATCGCCCTGTCTTGGGCCTGATTTTATTTTGATTATCCCCCGTATTTTTAAGCTATCGCTTTAACCGCTATGTTCAGCTTGTATATGTCTAGATAATGTAGTATCCATTTTTAGGTTGATATCACTAAAATGTTTTGAGACTCTCCTTCGGAGTTGTTGTACTGTTTTTCCCACGTATATTTTGGGGCAACTGCATTGTATGGCATAAACAACCCATGTTGTCTTACAATTTATATACTGGGAATTTTTTTACTTTTTCTGGTCGACCGGATTTTCAAATTCTTTACAAGCTAGCATTTTACTGCAAAATTGGCAGTCTCCACATGGATAAGATCATTTTGCGGTTAGCCATGTGGTTTTTTTCTGTGTGTTGATAATTCCACTGGAAATGACTATGTACGAGCTGTTCTCTGAGGTTTGGTCCTCTTCTATAAGTGATTGTAGGGTATGGTGTGATCATTTTTTGTATATCCTCATCCTTTCTTAGAGCATTCCAATATTTCTTCAGAATGTTACTTACTTCTTGGTGTTTGATGTCATAGGTGCCTATACAGCGCACTATTTTTTCGGTGCTTTCTTTTTGGCGATCTTGTAATAAGTCGCCACAATCTACTTCTTTGGCCTTTCGATAGGCTTTATGTAACACTTTTTTTGGGTATCCACGTTCCAAATTTTTTTTATATAATGTCTGACTTTCACGTTCGAAGCCTTCCTCAGTTGACTATTTTCTTCTTGCTCTGATATACTGGCCTACTGGGATCCCTTTTTTTAGGGGTGTTGGATGGTAACTTGACCAGTGGAGGAGGCTGTTGCTTGACGTGGGCTTTCTATAAATTTCTGTTAATATGGTTCCATCCTCTGAGAGCTATATCAAGAAAGTTTAGTCTGTTCTTGTCAATTACACCTGTGAATTTTAATCCTATGGTGTTTACATTAAGAATTTTAACAAATTTATAAAATTCTTCTTGTGTGCCTTCCCAGAGTATTATGACGTCGTCAATACAACAACCCCAATATGTGATATATTGAGTAAATTGGCTATGTGCTTCAGAAAAAACTATTTGTTCCTCCCACCACCCTAGAAAAAGATTCGCGAAATTTGGTGCACATTTCGTGCCCATCGCGGTACCGGCGGTCTGTAAATAAAAATCACCATCAAAAATAAAATTATTGTGAGTGAGTAAGAATTCCAATAGTGACAGAACAAACTGGTTATGATGTTTGTATTGGATACCTCTTGTATCTAGATAGTATTTAACTGCTCCCAGAGTGCTGTATGCTAGTATATAGGGCCTCTACGTCTAAGCTTGCCAATGATGTTCCTTTTTCCACATGTATATTTTGTAGCTTGGTCAGAACATCTTTTGTATCTTTTAGATGTGATGTTAGACTGGGGATAAATGGGGGTATCACCTGATCGACATATCCACTTATTCCCTCACACAGACTTTCATTTCCGGATATGCTCGGTTGCCCCCCGGAACTGGATGTCGATTTTTATGTATCTTGGGGATAGCATAAAATGTTGCAAGTACTGGATTCGGTTTGTACATGATTTTGAACTCCTCTTTTGTTATTACATTTTTTTTTCTTTCGCTTGTTGTAGAATATTCTTGAGTTGCTGTACAAATTTTATTGCAGGATTACACTGTAATTTTTGATACGTATCTTTGTCTTTTAGGAGATCCATAACCATTCTTTTGTACTCTTGTTTCTCCATTATTACTATGTTTCCCCTTTTGTCTGATGGTTAATTTCCAAATATTTTCTATTAATTCCTGTAGTGCTCTCTTTTCTTTTTTAGTCAGATTACTACCTATTTGTGAATTCTTTGCTTTAATTTTCTGCAATTCAATAGTCACTAGCTCTACAAATGTCTGTATATTGTTATATTTGGTGAATGGTGGTGTGAATTTGGACTGGGGGGTCATAGTAGAGAATGGAGGTTTCGGTACTTGGATTTGTCCCATATTTTCTTGCTTTAATTCTTCTAATATTTTGATTGCTTCTTGTTCTCGTCTCATTATTTCATGGGGATCCTTGTCTTTATTTTTAAATTCTTTATGCAACGCTAGTTTTCTTGCAAATAGGTTTACATCTTTTACCCATGTGAAGCAGTCAAAATATGGTGCTGGTGTATATAAGAGTCCTTTCTGTATGAGTTTTTCATGTTCCGAATCTAGGATAATGTTTGAAAGATTTATTACTTGCATTTCTGTAGTTTTTGGAGGAGGTGCCACGTCTTGGGTTGATATCCCCATTTGTCCCGGTCCCTTAATTGTGCTCCCGATACTAAAAAAGAAGGTGAAGAAGCTGAGGATGAGGACGGTAAGAATGGAACTATATTTGGTGTTTCTATTGCTGCTGGTGCTGTCACAAATGGGAAAGATGGAGCTGAAGAGAAAAATGATGGGGCTGTTTCGATTGCTCGTTCTGCGACTAATACTGATCCTCTCTCCGTATGTTGTGCCGTCTGGCCTCCAGATTTGATTTGTGGGTTGCCTGCCCATTTTGATGTACTAATTTGATTGTATTTTTTTGGGTATTGCCCAAATTTATTTTTGGCTTTTCTCTTCGTGCCTAGTTTTGGGGGATTAGACCCTGAGTCTGATTCAGATATTTCAGACTCTGAAATATCTGTATACTGTATTGGTTTGTGGTAGTTAAAATTTCCGCCTCTATACCCAGTGTTTTTTTTTTTTGTGTATATATTGCCTGACTCAAAGTCTTTCCTGTCTCGATTGTATTTACGATGTTTTCTTTCTTTAATCTCTCCTTGTAGACTTTCTATATTTTTCTGTAAATTGCTTTCTAGAAAGTGATCACACCATACCCTACAATCACTTATAGAAGAGGACCAAACCTCAGAGAACAGCTCGTACATAGTCATTTCCAGTGGAATTATCAACACACAGAAAAAAACACATGGCTAACCACAAAAGGATCTTATCCATGTGGAGACTGCCAATTTTGCAGTAAAATGCTAGCTTGTAAAGACGTTGAAAATCCGGTCGACCAGAAAAAGTACAAAATTTCCCAGTATATAAATTGTAAGACAACAGGGGTTGTTTATGCCATACAATGCAGTTGCCCCAAAATATACGTGGGAAAAACAGTACAACAACTCCGAAGGAGAGTCTCAAAACATTTTAGTGATATCAACCTAAAAATGGATACTACATTATCTAGACATATACAAGCTGAACATAGCGGTAAAAGCGACAGCTTAAAAATATGGGGGATAATCAAAATAAAATCAGGCCCAAGACAGGGCGATATAGATAAAAAATTACAGCAGGAAGAAACTCGCTGGATATATAAATTAAAAAGCCTTACACCCCAAGGTCTAAACGAAGGCTTCACCTATGCATCTTTCCTGTAAAAATAACTAAAAGAAAAGGAATAGAAAAATCTATAAATATATGAGAAATATATGTTATCTAACCGTTGTTAAAAAATCATGGAGTAGTGGCCAAAAATTAAATAAAGCAACAACTAATAACTGAATATAAAAAAATAAACCAGTACATTACCTCTCATTTTATCCAAAATCGTAAATAGACCTGAAAGACAAATAAATAAATAAACATCAAATAAAAATTTACTAATCATGTCTCTATAAAACATCAAAATCATAAAAATAGTTGGTAAATCTATAAATATATATAAAAAATAAAAATTATTTTTAATTTTATTAAAAAAAAATTCAATTCACTCTTTAATAATAAAAATATAATTTTTTAATAATAATCAATGATTATTACACAAGTAAAAATCACAAAAAGAAAATATCAATTAAAGAAAGAGTTTACTAATGAATAAAGTATTAATTTATTAAAAAGTCTAATCAAAAGTACACTACCAAAAGTATATAAGCACTATAATACTAGTTATATTGTCACAAAAATATTGTTATTTTATACACTTAAAATAGATAAAAAGATTTACCAATATTAAAATACATATATATATAAATAAACGTATCTAGTTAAGTATCTAATCAGGGCTGCCATCAGAAATTTTGGGGCCCCTTACACAGCTCAAGGCCTGGGCCCCCCCCTCCTAGCCCGCCCCTTTAGAATCCATCCTGACTCCACCTCCCCTCCACCCCCAAGGACCTACCCCCAATTTCATAATTTTTTTTACAACTACAAAGACAGCAAAAAGTGATAATCAGTGATTTCAGTAAGGAATTCATTTTTGACCAAATAATATGAAGCCTGCTACCACGACAAGGTAGACTCTTTTAAGCAGGACCCTCCACTAACACTAACTACACTACCTGTTCTTATCTGCCCTAGCAATCTTCCCCTGGCACATTTAAAAAAAAAAAAAACTAAAAAAGCACAAGGTTTACTGTTACAGTGTTATGGGGGGATCTGTGGATGACACACTGTTATGGGCGGAATCTGTGGAGGACTTACTCTTATGGGGGGAATATGTGGATGACGCACTGTTATGGGGGAATCTGTGGATGACACTGTTATGGGGGAATCTGTGGATGACACACTGTTATGGGGGAATCTGTGGATGACACAGTTATGGGGGATCTGTGGATGACACACTGTTATGGGGGAATCTGTGGATGACACTGTTATGGGGGAATCTGTGGATGACACACTGTTATGGGGGAATCTGTGGATGACACAGTTATGGGGGATCTGTGGATGACACACTGTTATGGGGGAATCTGTGGATGACACTGTTATGGGAGAATCTGTGGATGACACACTGTTATGGAGGAATCTGTGGATGACACTGTTATGGGGGATCTGTGGATGACACACTGTTATGGGGGAATCTGTGGATGACACACTGTTATGGGGGAATCTGTGGATGACACACTGTTATGGGGGAATCTGTGGATGACACACTGTTATGGGGGAATCTGTGGATGACACACTGTTATGGGGGAATCTGTGGATGACACACTGTTATGGGGGAATCTGTGGATGACACACTGTTATGGAAGAATCTGTGGATGACACACTGGTATGGGGGGAATCTGTGGATGACACACTGGTATGGGGGAATCTGTGGATGACACTGTTATGGAGGATCTGTGGATGACACACTGGTATGGGGGAATCTGTGGATGACACTGTTATGGAGGATCTGTGGATGACACACTGTTATGGGGGAATCTGTGGATGACACTGTTATGGGGGATCTGTGGATGACACACTGTTATGGGGGGGTCTGTGGATGACACACTGTTATGGGGGAATCTGTGGATGACACACTAGTATGGGGGATCTGTGGATGACACACTGTTATGGGGGATCTGTGGATGACACACTGTTATGGGGGAATCTGTGGATGACACACTGTTATGGGGGAATCTGTGGATGACACACTGTTATGGGGAATCTGTGGATGACACACTTGGTTATGGGGGGATCTGTGGATGACACACTGTTATGGGGGATCTGTGGATGACACACTGTTATGGGGGATCTGTGGATGACACTGTTATGGGGGATCTATGGATGACACACTGTTATGGGGATCTGTGGATGACACACTGTTATGGGGGATCTGTGGATGACAACTGTTATGGGGGATCTGTGGGTGACACACTGTTATGGGGGGGTCTGTGGGTGACACACTGTTATGGGGGGGTCTGTGGTGATGCACTGTTATGGGGGATCTGTGGATGACACACTGTTATGGGGGATCTGTGGAGGACACACTGTTATGGGGGAATCTGTGGATGACACACTGTTATGGGGGATCTGTGGATGACACACTGTTATGGGGGAATCTGTGGATGACACACTGTTATGGGGGATCTGTGGATGACATTGTTATGGGGGATCTGTGGATGACACACTGTTATGGGGGATCTGTGGATGACACACTGTTATGGGGGATCTGTGGATGACACTGTTATGGGGGATTGTGGATGGACACACTGTTAGGGGATCTGTGGATGACACACTGTTATGGGATCTGTGGATGACACACTGTTATGGGGGATCTGTGGATGACAAACTGTTATGGGGGATCTGTGGGTGACACACTGTTATGGGGGGGTCTGTGGGTGACACACTGTTATGGGGGGTCTGTGGGTGATGCACTGTTATGGGGGATCTGTGGATGACACACTGTTATGGGGGATCTGTGGAGGACACACTGTTATGGGGGAATCTGTGGATGACACACTGTTATGGGGGATCTGTGGATGACACACTGTTATGGGGGATCTGTGGATGACACACTGTTATGGGGGATCTGTGGATGACATTGTTATGGGGGATCTGTGGATGACACACTGTTATGGGGGATCTGTGGATGACACACTGTTATGGGGATCTGTGGATGACACTGTTATGGGGATCTGTGGATGACACACTGTTATGGGGATCTGTGGATGACACACTGTTATGGGGGATCTGTGGATGACAAACTGTTATGGGGGATCTGTGGGTGACACACTGTTATGGGGGGTCTGTGGGTGACACACTGTTATGGGGGGCTGTGGGTGATGCACTGTTATGGGGGATCTGTGGATGACACACTGTTATGGGGGATCTGTGGAGGACACACTGTTATGGGGGAATCTGTGGATGACACACTGTTATGGGGGATCTGTGGATGACACACTGTTATGGGGGAATCTGTGGATGACACACTGTTATGGGGGATCTGTGGATGACATTGTTATGGGGGATCTGTGGATGACACACTGTTATGGGGGATCTGTGGATGACACACTGTTATGGAGGATCTGTGGATGACACTGTTATGGGGGATCTGTGGATGACACACTGTTATGGGGATCTGTGGATGACACACTGTTATGGGGGATCTGTGGATGACAAACTGTTATGGGGGATCTGTGGGTGACACACTGTTATGGGGGGGTCTGTGGGTGACACACTGTTATGGGGGGGTCTGTGGGTGATGCACTGTTATGGAGGATCTGTGGATGACACTGTTATGGGGGATCTGTGGATGACACACTGTTATGGGGATCTGTGGATGACACACTGTTATGGGGGATCTGTGGATGACAAACTGTTATGGGGGATCTGTGGATGACACACTGTTATGGGGGATCTGTGGATGACACTCAACCACTCTCAAACCCAACTGGTCAAACTTGTTAAATGGATCCCAAACACAATATGCACAATAACACCCCCCACCCCCTCCAACACTTAATTAACCCCTTCATGGCCTAAACATTTTTTTCAAAGCTGAACACAAAGCTAAAAAGGGCTGGGTGGGTTAGCAAGGGAGGGGTTAATAACAATGATGGAGGATCCTGGCCCTGTGGGATAATCCAGAAAACAGCTTTGCATTTTACCCCTGAGCAAAGACCACACAACAAGTTGGACATGCAGTACTTTTAGTCCGGCGGCCTTTCGCCATTCACTGCCGTGCTGCACCGGAGCTCCACCCCCGTCCCCATTATAGTCAATGGGGACGGAGCGGCGGTCCGGCGAAATAACGGCAGGACGGATCTGACAGGGTGAACAGCCTGTCGGATCCGTCCTGCCGCTAGTGTGAAAGCAGCCTTACAATCTCATGGCTTCTGAGCAACAGATCGCGTGGTCTTCACAGTCATCTGTCACTTCTCTTATCTCTCTGCTCCTGTCCCTTAATCTTATCACTGCTGCAGCAAAAGCCTCAGCCTCAGTGTAAACAGTTCTAGTGACTCACGGCTCTTTTAACTCAAAGAATCGAATGAGTCTCTAACTAAGTCGGATCTTTAGATTCTTTTAACCTGAGACTCATTTGATTCTTTCTTAGACTCCGTGTACTTGTGTCAGTGACTCAGAGCTGCTAGTGCTTGCCTTGCCTCAGCTCTGATTGGTTGGTGGGCGGGGAGGGGAGGGGCTGGCAGCAGCAGCTTCCACTCTAGGATCAGATTACACTCCTCCCGAGCCCCTCCCCTCCCTGCTGCCAGCGGCTCTGCTATTGTGTGCTGTGACTCACTGACTCAGCTCTGATTGGTTGGTGGGCGGGGAGGGAAGGGGCTGGCAGAAGCAACTTCCACTCTAGGATCAGATTACACTCCTCCCGAGCCCCTCCCCTCCCTGCTGCCAGCGGCTCTGCTATTGTGTGCTGTGACTCACTGACTCAGCTCTGATTGGTTGGTGGGCGGGGAGGGGAGGGGCTGGCTGAAGCAGCTTCCACTCTAGGATCAGAACACACTCCTCCCGAGTCCCTCCCTGCTGCCAGCGGCTCTGCTATTGTGTGCTGTGTGACTCACTGACTCAGACTGAGCTGTTTCACTCGGATCGGCTTAGTCAGAGGAATCGACTCCTCCGGTTCAGTGAACTGAATCAATTCAAATGAATGATTCGTTCATGAACTGGACATCACTAGCAAGGAATGATCAATTGCCCCCCTCTAGCAATGCAATAAAGTTTAACTCAAGTCACTGACAAATGAGAGGGGGTAAAAAAAAAAAATATATATATATATATATTTTTTTTTTTTACATTGGAACTGGCCGGGCCCCCCCCCAGGGTCTGGGCCCCTTACTGGGGTATCGGCTGTACCCCCCTGATGGCGGCCCTGTATCTAATACAACTACAAAAATCTGTGGTAGACTAATAAATAAGAAATCAAAATCCATAATTATAAGAGATATGTATACTTCATAATCATGTTTAAAAGAAATATATAAAAATAAAAATCCATATATTGCGAAGAGAGTCAAGGCAGAAGACCCCAGAAGACTCGGATGACAGCCGGAATTGGATTCGAGTGCCATCTGCTTCTTTTTCCAGGGTTCGCGGTTCGCCTAAAGAACAAAGGTCCACGACCAGACAGCATCAAGAAATCCTGTGACTGAGAGCGTCCGCTTCTCTGTTTATTCGACAACGCATAGAGGAGGACTTTGGTCTATTATCTATAGTTCACTAACGGTGAGAAAATGCTGTGTACTAGATTGCCGTTAATACCAGAAGAAAGGATAGTCTATTTACCTGGGGTAGTGACCGAGTGTTACTGATTTATATTGATGTTACCGTTATTTTTATTTCTTTTTAAGTTCATGTCTTTCTTTGAATGTATGGGGTTCATCACTGTATATCAAGAAAGTAAGCGACTAGAGATATTTGTACAATGGAGGGGTTGTTCGGCTGGGAGGCAACCACTCTGTAGGTTTTGGACACATTCCTTCTCTAGTGGGGATGTCTGGTCTTCTGTAGCGGCGTTACATGAGAATTATATCATGGAATGTAAAGGGGCTGCGTTCCCCCAACAAACGCATGAAAATCCTAAGACAATTGAAACGGCTTAAAGCGGATGTGGCGCTGCTACAGGAGACCCACCTCACCAGGGATGACTTTACACAAATGGAAAAGTTGTGGGTTGGAACGGTGTATGGCTCTGAGGCAGTGGGAAGAAAAGCAGGGGTGATGGCATGATAGGGCAACATGTGCGTCATGTTTTCCATGCGAATGTCCCAGACACTGAAGGCAGAATGTTCAGTTGTTCCACTCACTCTGCTTGGTTGTCAAACGCCAAATTCTATACCACTAGCTGCGGTCAGAGTTACCGACAATTGCCGATATACATATACAAATTAAAGCTCTTTTTAATCTGGAGAAACTGGCGACTTTTAATACTAAGGAAAAACATGCAAAGAAATTGTTCCAGAAGTGTAGGAGATATATTGTCAAATATATGTCTGATGCCCAATTAAGGGCCATTATGCAACCATTTACTATGACGGAGTGGTACTTGCTGGAGCAGCTGCGGGGGAGTCTGGGTAGATTACAGGTCCAGGAAGGAAATGAGAGCACAATTTGACCATCGATACGATCTCTAGTAGAAGTTATTCCTTAAATTACAGGTGTCTCAATGTTATTTCTTGTAGCAATACAGTATATCAGGAATATGTCTTGGTAGCTTGCTTTAGGATGTATGCAGTGGTATCCCATTGATTGTTCTAAAATGTTAAAATGTTCTTGTTAAACATTGTGATTATTAGCTAATGTCAATAGGGTATGCGTACCCTCCTATATAATATGCAGACACAATTGCAATGTCTGGTGTACTTTGTCAAACACGGGGCAAATGGTCCTAATGTTGTCATTTTAAAGTAAAAAAGTAATAAAGATTAAATATTTTAAAAAAAACATTGTCTGTTACATTGTCAGGTGACATTTTACCAATTTTGCCATATACAAACCCCTGCTCTACATAGGTGACAGGGACCTAATTTTTGTAAAATCATCTGTTGAATTGGTGGGTGACATGAACACAGTTTTGCCGTGAATCAACCCCTGCTCTGCATAGGTGACAGGGACCTAAATTTAAACAAATTGTCCGTTACATTGTCAGGTGACATTTTACCAATTTTCACATATACAATCCCCTGCTCTGCATAGGTGACAGGGACCTAATTTTTGTAAAATCGTCTCTGTTTAATGGGTGGGTGACATAAACACAGTTTTGCCATGAATAAATCCCTGCTCTGCATAGGTGACAGGGACCTAAATTTAAAAAAATTGTCTGTTACATTGTCAGGTGACATTTTACCAATTTTGCCATATACAAACCCCTGCTCTGCATAGGTGACAGGGACCTAATTTTTTTTAAATCGTCTATTGAATTGGTGGGTGACATGAACACAGTTTTGCCGATAAAAAACCCTGGCCCTTTCATTCGATCCTTCCGCTTTAATAACTTGTCCCACATTTCAGCTTGATCACATTGCAGCCATTGACCTCCCTTGGATGTGGTATCCCTTTCTCACGCTCCCTCTCCGGCGTGCAACCCTGATTCGCCGCTAACCGTGATCAACATGTAGCTGCAGAAAAGAACATCGAAAGTTGATAGAGAAGATAGTCAATTGGATCGTTGACATCACGTGCAACCTGGTGGTGCAGTATGTGTCTGCCCCCCTGCAACTTCTGGGTCTCCATATTGGGCACATGGCCTGAGCTTGCCCTTTACACCTTGGAGGTGCTGGCCTGCCCTGCAGCCAGTGTATTGTCTGAACATTTGTTTAGCATGGCTAAAGGGGGTTATCACAGGTTACATTTCCCAATGTTTTGGGGCGTACCCTAATTTTAACAAAAGAAAAAAAAATGAACCAAAAAACTGTGTTGGCTACCTCCTCCTCCACCGCCGCTTCCACCTACACCGCCACATCCACCGCCTCCTCAACCTCCTACTCCATATGGACCTCGTCCTCCTAGATCAAGATTATTATTTTTTTATTTTTATGTATTTTATGCTATTTTAGGTAATTTCCCTATCCACATTTGTTTGCAGAGCACTTGCCATGCTCTTAACCACATTTTGCTGCAATTTGCAGCCCTCTAGCCCTTTCCATTTTAGTGATCAAAAGTTTGAGTCCCCATTGACTTCAATGGAGTTCGGGTTCGGGGTCAAGTTCAGGTCAAGTTCAGGTCCCGAATCCAAACTTTTTTGTGAAGTTCGGCCGAACTCATCGATCCCGAACATCCAGGTGTCCGCTCAACTCTAATATTTATATATATATTTATTTTTAGCATTTACACATTTATTTTGTGCCATACATTTTTTACAATTACTAAAAAAAAATATTAAATACATTAATTTAATCTCTATTTCTGACATTTTTCTGCCGGGATTCAAACTCCCAAGCTTGTACATTAGAGGCAAGGATGTTAACCACTACACTAAACAGCTACACATTAACCTGCACAAAAATATAAAATGATAATAATAGTCTTCTGCTGAATAGGAATAGTCACTACATCAGAAACTACTATGAGGTTTTTCTGCCACAGTTTAGCATTCAGCTTTATAGCTGAACAAGCTTGGGAGTTTGAATCCCAGCAGAAACTTCTCAGAAATTAGATTAAAATACACTGGGTGTCCCCAAGCACTGACTCCATATACAGTGGGATGTGAAAGTTTGGGAAACCTTGTTAATCGTCATGGTTTTCCTGTATAAATCGTTGGTTGTTACAAATACGATAAAAAATGTCAGTTAAATATATCATATAGGAGACACACATGGTGATATTTGAGAAGTGAAATGAAGTTTATTGAATTTACAGAAAGTGTGCTATAATTGTTTAAACAAAATTAGGCAGCTGCATAAATTTGGGCACCACAAAAAAGAAATGAAATCAATATTTAGTAGATCCTCCTTTTGCAGAAATTACAGCCTCTAAACGCTTCCTGTAGGTTCCAATGAGAGTCTGGATTCTGGTGAAGGTATTTTGGACCATTCCTCTTTACAAAACATCTATAGTTCATTTAGGTTTCATGGCTTTCAAGCATGGACAGCTCTCTTTAAGTCACACCACAGATTTTCAATTATATTCAGGTCTGGGGACTGAGATGGCCATTTCAGAACGTTGTACTTGTTCCTCTGCATAAATGCCGTAGTGGATTTTAAGCAGTGTTTAAGGTCGTTGTCTTGTTGAAAGATCCAGCCTCGGCGCAGCTCCAGCTTTGTCACTGATTCCTGGACATTGGTCTCCAGAATCTGCTGATACTGAGTGGAATCCATGCGTCTCTCAACTTTGACAAAATTCCCAATCCCTGCACTGGCCACACAGCCCCACAGCATGATGGAACCACCACCATATTTTACTGTAGGTAGCAGGTGTTTTTCTTGGAATGCTGTGTTCTTTTTCCTCCATGCATAACACCCCTTGTTATGGCCAAATAACTACATTTTAGTTTCATTAGTCCACAGCACCTTATTCCAAAATGAAGCTGGCTTGTCCAAATGTGCGTTAGCCCACCTCAAGCAGCACTTTATGTGCTGTGGGTGGAGAAAAGGCTTCCTCTGCATCACTCTCGCATACAGCATCTCCTTGTGTAAAGTGCGCAGAATGGTTGAACGATGCACAGTGACTCCATCTGCAGCAAGATGATGTTGTAGGTCTTTGGTGCTGGTCTGTGGGTTGACTCTGACTGTTCTCACCATTCGTCGCTTCTGTCTATCCGAGATTTTTCTTGGTCTGCCACTTCGAGACTTAACTTGAACTGAGCCTGTGGTCTTCCATTTCCTCAGCTGTCTGTCTGGAAACAGACAGCTTAAATCTCTGAGACAGCTTTCTGTATCCTTCCCCTAAACCATGATGGTTAACAATCTTTGTCTTCACGTCATTTGAGAGTTGTTTTGAGACCCCCATGTTGCTACTCTTCAGAGAAAATTAAAAGAGGAGGGAAACTTACAATTGACCCCCTTAAATACTCTTTCTCATAATTGGATTCACCTGTGTATGTAGGTCAGGGGTCACTGAGCTTACCAAGCCAATTTGAATTCCAAAAATTAGTTCTAAAGGTTTTGGAATCAATAAAATGACAACAGTGCCCACATTTATGCACCTGCCTAATTTTGTTTAAATAATTATAGCACACTTTCTGTAAATCCAATAAACTTAATTTCACTTCTCAAATATCACTGTGTGTGTCTCCTATATGATATATTTAACTGACATTTTTTTATCGTAACAACCAATGATTTATACAGGAAAATCATGACGTTTAACAAGGTTTCCCAAACTTTTGCATCCCACTGTAGCTAATGTGATTTAACGAAAATAAAACATGGCTTGTATCTGGAGCTGCTATACAGTCTGAGATAATTAGTAGCTACCAGGTTGCTCTGACTTTGAACTATAAGTCACAAGATTTTTCTTGCTAAAAAGTTCATCTTGTATGCAAATGTGGTATTTCCTTTTTTTTCTATGGATATATGGATATGCAAAGCGATACATCTCCAAATAATCAACTATTTAAGAAATCCATTCATGACCTGGCTTTTTCACTTCTCATATATTGACAATTCTCTAGAAATCCAATAGTTACTGTAATTTTGGGGTCATCATCTCTAAGCAGTTTCATTAAAATACAGTGGAGTCTTCTTCCAGCAATATGATTGCAATTTGCCTTGATATTTAAGGTAGGTATCACACATATATTTTTTTGGTTGAAAAAAGCAGCAGTTTTTCTCAAGGGAATTGAAAAGGCAGGAAAAAATATAAAATAGGGATTAAAGGGGTTGTCCGGGTTCAGAGCTGAACCCGAACATACCCATATTTTCACCCAGGTAGCTCCCCTGATATTATCATTGGAGCATCTCATGCTCTGATGCGCTCCCTTGCCCTATGCTAAATCACGTAGGCCAAGGGCTCTTTTGTTCACAATAACACACTGCCGGGTGGAAGCTTTTGCCCGGCAGTGTGCTTGGTGACGTCACCCGCTCTGATGGGCATGCTCTAGTTTTGATGGCTAGGGAAGCAATAAAACCCGCCTATCAGTGCCAGTGACCTCACCGGGCTTCCTGGCAGCCCCATGGAGAGCCCGGTTTGTCACCGGAACTCCTGAAAATGCTTTTGCACTGCGCAATTTAGCACAGGGCAAAGGAGAACATCGGAACATGAACTTCTCTGATGTTCAAGTCAGGGTGGCTGCCTGGGTGAAAATGTAGGTATGTCCGGGTTTAGCTCTGAACCCATACAACCCCTTTAATACTTTTCCATCCTGCTATACTTGTTGTTGTTAAGCCATGTTCTAAATCATCCTAAGGGTCCATTCACACGTCCGTTGTTTCTTTCCTGATCTGTTACATTTTTTGCGGAACAGATCTGGACCAGTTTTGTACCCATTCATTTTCAATGGGTCCTGAAAAAAATCGGACAGCACAATGTCCGATTTTTTTTCAGGACCCATTGAAAATGAATGGTTACAGAACTGGTCCAGATCTGTTCCGCAAAAAACTGAACAGATCAGGAAATAAACAACGGACGTGTGAATGGACCCTTAAGGTGTTTTCCCATCTTATACATTTATAGCATGTTTTTATCAACAGGAAATTATATATATGTCTGTTAGGTGCTGGTCTTGTGCAGTGGTTTTTGGAACTCCAATAAAAATAAATAGAGAGAACGATGCATGTGCCATCACCATTCCATTCAAAGCAGCCACAGATAATTTCACTTATCAGAGGTGGAACATGCATATATCAGACATTTATGTCATATCCTGTGGCTATGTTATAAATGTCTTCAATTGCAAAACTCCTTTAAAGACAGTCTAACCTAGATAACAAATAGTATAAATTACAATCAATGATCATATAAAGGTATAAAATACATAGTCTAAGAATTGCATTTATTTGAATAATCATAAAACAAATAAAGTAACAAAATACTTTTATTGTCAATGTTTTTTTAAATCCAAAATGGACAAATATTTATTAGGTTATTATAATATAATTACATATTGAAACGTTAACGGGGTTTTTCAGGATTGTAATATTGATGACCTATCCTTAACCACCTCAGCCCCCCTAGCTTAAACACCCTTAATGACCAGACCACTTTATGCTCGGTTTATTGCTCGGTCATGCAACTTACCACCCAAACGAATTTTACCTCCTTTTCTTCTCACTAATAGAGCTTTCATTTGGTGGTATTTCATTGCTGCTGACATTTTAACTTTTTTTGTTATTAATTGAAATGTAACTAAATTTTTGCAAAAAAATTACATTTTTCACTTTCAGTTGATTATTTTTTTTTTAAACGACATCTATATATACATTTTTCTCTAAATGTATTGTTCTACATGTCTTTGATAAAAAAAAATGTTTGGGTAAAAAAAAAATGGTTTGGGTAAAAGTTATAGCGTTTACAAACTATGGTACAAAAATGTGAATTTCCGCTTTTTGAAGCAGCTCTGACTTTCTGAGCAACTGTCATGTTTCCTGAGGTTCTACAATGCCCAGACAGTAGAGAAACCCCACAAATGACCCCATTTCAGAAAGTAGACACCCTAAGGTATTCGCTGATGGGCATAGTGAGTTCATAGAACTTTTTATTTTTTGTCACAAGTTAGGGGAAAATTATATATATTTTTTTCCTTACAAAGTCTCATATTCCACTAACTTGTGACAAAAAATAAAAACTTCCATGAACTCACTATGCCCATCACGAAATAACTTGGGGTGTCTTCTTTCCAAAATGGGGTCACTTGTGGGGTAGTTATACTGCCCTAGCTTTTTAGGGGCCCTAATGCGTGAGAAGTAGTTTGAAATCCAAATGTGTAAAAAATGCTCTGTGAAATCCTAAAGGTGCTATTTGGAATGTGGGCCCCTTTGCCCACCTTGGCTGCAAAAAAGTGTCACACATGTGGTATCGCCGTACTCAGGAGAAGTTGGGCAATGTTTTCTGGGGTGTCATTTTACATATACCCATGCTGGGTGAGATAAATATCTCAGTCAAATGCCAACTTTGTATAAAAAAATGGGAAAAGTTGTCTTTTGCCGAGATATTTCTCTCACCCAGCATGGGTATATGTAAAATGACACCCCAAAACACATTGCCCAACTTCTCCTGAGTATGGCGATACCACATGTGTGACACATTTTTGCAGCCTAGGTGGGCAAAGGGGCCCACATTCCAAAGAGCACCTTTAGGATTTCACAGGGCTTTTTTTTACACATTTTGATTTCCAACTACTTCTCACGCATTAGGGCCCCTAAAAAGCTAGGGCAGTATAACTACCCCACAAGTGACCCCATTTTGGAAAGAAGACACCCCAAGGTATTCCGTGAGGGGCATGGTGAGTTCCTAGAATTTTTTATTTTTTGTAAAAAAAATTGTGGAATATGAGACTTTCAAAGAAAAAAAAAATCATCATTTTCCGCTAACTTGTGACAAAAAATTAAAAATTCTAGGAACTCGCCATGCCCCTCATGGAATACCTTGGGGTGTTTTCTTTCCAAAATGGGGTCACTTGTGGGGTAGTTATACTGCCATGGCTTTTTAGGGGCCCTAATGTGTGAGAAGTAGTTTGAAATCAAAATGTGTAAAAAAAAAGCCCTGTGAAATCCTAAAGGTGCTCTTTGGAATCTGGGCCCCTTTGCCCACCTAGGCTGCAAAAAAGTGTCACACATGTGGTATCGCCTTACTCAGGAGAAGTTGGGCAATGTGTTTTGGGGTGTCATTTTACATATACCCATGCTGGGGGAGAGAAACATCTCGGCAAAGGACAACTTTTCCCATTTTTTTATACAAAGTTGGCATTTGACCAAGATATTTATCTCACCCAGCATGAATATATGTAAAAAGACACCCCAAAACACATTGCCCAACTTCTCCTGAGTACGGCGATACCACATGTGTGATACCACATGTTTTTTTTGTTTTTTTCTCACAAAGTCTCCCTTTCCGCTAACTTGGGACAAAAAGTTAAATCTTTCATGGACTCAATATGCCCCTCAGCGAATACCTTGGGGTGTCTTCTTTCTGAAATGGGGTCACATGTGGGGTATTTATACTGCCCTGGCATTTTAGGGGCCTTAAAGCGTGAGAAGAAGTCTGGAATAAAAATGTCTACAAAATTTTACGCATTTGGATTCCGTGAGGGGTATGGTGAGTTCATGTGAGATTTTATTTTTTGACACAAGTTAGTGGTATATGAGACTTTGTAAGAAAAAACAAAAAAACAAAAAATATCAATTTCCGATAACCTGTGCCAAAAAAATGTCTAAATGGAGCCTTACAGGGGGGTGATCAATGACAGGGGGGTGATCAGGGAGTCTATATGGGGTGATCACCCCCCTGTTATTGATCACCCCCTTGTAAGGCTCCATTCAGACGTCCGTATGTGTTTTGCGGATCCGATCCATGGATGCATGGATCCGTAAAACACATACGGACATCTGAATGGAGCCTTACAGGGGGGTGATCAATGACAGGGGGTTGATCAGGGAGTGTATATAGGGTGATCACTCCCCTGTCATTGATCACCCCCCTGTAAGGCTCCATTCAGACGTCCGTATGTGTTTTGCAGAACCGATCCATGGATACGTGGATCCGTAAAACACATACGGACGTCTGAATGGAGCCTTACAGGGGGGTGATCAATGACAGGGGGGTGATCACCCTATATACACTCCCTGATAAACCCCCTGTCATTTATCACCCCCCTGTTATTGATCACCCCCTTGTAAGGCTCCATTCAGACGTCCGTATGTGTTTTGCGGATCCGATCCATGGATGCGTGGATCCGTAAAACACATACGGACGTCTGAATGGAGCCTTACAGGGGGGTGATCATCCCATATAGACTCCCTGATCACCCCCCTGTAAGGCTCCATTCAGACGTCCGTATGTGTTTTGCGGATCCGATCCATGGATGCATGGATCCATAAAACACATACGGACGTCTGAATGGAGCCTTACAGGGGGTGATCAATGACAGGGGGGTGATCAGGGAGTGTATATGGGGTGATCACCCCCCTGTCATTGATCACCCCCCTGTAAGGCTCCATTCAGACGTCCGTATGTGTTTTGCGGATCCGATCCATGGATCCGTAAAACACATACGGACGTCTGAATGGAGCCTAACAGGGGGGTTATCAATGACAGGGGGGTGATCAGGGAGTCTATATGGGGTGATCAGGGGTTAATAAGGGGTTAATAAGTGACAGGGGGGGTGTAGTGCAGTGTGGTGCTTGGTGCTATTTTACTGAGCTGCCTGTGTCCTCTGGTGGTCGATCCAAGCAAAAGGGACCACCAGAGGACCAGGTAGCAGGTATATTAGAGGCTGTTATCAAAACAGCGTCTAATATACCTGTTAGGGGTTAAAAAAATCGCATCTACAGCTTGCCAGTGAACGATCGCCGCTGGCAGGCTGTAGATCTACTCTCTTACCTTCCGATTCTGTGAACGCGCGTGCCTGTGTGCGTGTGTTCACAGGAAATCTCGCGTCTCGCAAGATGATGCGTATATGCGTCACTCTGCCTGGGACAGCCACCTCCGGACCGCGATCCTGCGTTAGGCGGTCCGGAGGCAGTTAAGAACGAGCTGTGCTGTAGAAGTGAATGAGATGGCTTGTAATTACACATGCTCACCGGTGTGATGTCTTTGGCAAACAGGTAAACAATGAAGGGAAGGATGTGCTCGAACAGAGCATGGCCTTCCCTTCAACCAGCTCAACGGCGGGGGTCCAACTCCCAGCACCCCTGAGGATCTGACATTGATGACCAATTCTGAAGATAGGTCATCAATAGTGTTAAGCAAATCAAGCTTCAGATCATAGATGCGAAGTCGATTAGGTCTAACACTTTGATTTTAATGCTGTCTCAATACAGCATTAAAATGAATTGCCTCCATGGAGGCAAAATTATTTTCAGCTGAAGTTGCATGAGACTTCGGTAAATTAATTCGGTATTCATTTCTGCATCTTAAAAAAAAAAAAAATTAATAGCAAACCTAAGTCAGATTTGGTACTGAGGTACTAGCCAGTATCAAACCTGACTTTAGATTGCTAATTCTAAATGTTTTTAAAGATGCAGAAATGAATACCGAATTCATTCACCGAAATCTAGTGTGACTTTGGCTGAAACTAACTTTGCCATCACGGACGGAAAACATTTTAATGCTGTACAGAGACAGGTAGTGTTTGAATGAAAACGTAGTGTTTGAACAAATCGACTTCAGATCTATGATCGCTCAAGCCTAGTCATCAATATTAAAATCCCAGAAAACCCCTTTAATTACTACTATACACTCACATGATTCCCCATCTCAGCTTTCCAACAACTGCTAACTATTGTTAATTATTTAATAATTATTCTGATTTGTGGCATTTTAATGATAGATAAGCTAAATCCTTGATGGACAGAAAAGAGTTAGAGATATATTGTTCTAAGGTTAGAGATATATTGTTCTTGTGAATTTTATGTACACTAAGATTGGCCTTTCTCAGTGTATATTTTTCCAAAAGAAGCTTATTCTATACACAATGTATTATTAACAGATTCATATGAACAATATGTCATTCTAAACCTCACTTCAAAATTACATTTCTGCCTTATCAAGTTAAAGTCATATCTCCAAGGAATGTAGCAGTTCAATGTCTTTTCTAATGTCAGTATTTGTTTGACACCAGTTATGCTGAGTTTTTAGAACAGTCCATCTCTGCCAACAGAGCAGATGGCCTCCTGGCACCGATGACTGTTTCAGATCTCTTCCTGCAGAGTTGTCTAACCTCGCCAAAAGATAACACAGTATGGAAATGCAACATGATCTCATGATCCTTTAAATTGGTTCCTACTACAATATTTATATAGATTAATTTTATTCATTAGGTGACTCTGAGATAGATGTTTCTTCAATATTGCTCCATCTGCTGTCAATAATTCCTGAAGAGGCACAAAATGTTTACATATGCTATCAATTTCTTCTGCTATCAAAACATCAGAAGAAGTCGGTATTTAATGGCAAATGAGCTGTAGATTGTTGTAAGTACACTCAACAGAATGTCTGCATATTTATAACTAAATGGCAGTCCTAAATTCTTTTCTACAAGAAGTGTGAAATATGGAGAGCAGACACTAGGACTAAGCAGGCAATTAGGTAGTTTAAAGGGAATGTGTTACCATTTTATTTGCTGCCAGTTACAACCAGATAGCAACACATATAATTTCTTTCTAATCTGTTTTTATTCTATGATTGCAGATGTATTTTTTTCTATTTTTTTAACATGATTGTGGAGCAGCTGTCTTGCCTGAGCTGTTCTTAACAACATTTAGAAACAGACAATGGTTTTAACTCCTTAAGGACACAGGCTTATTTCACCTTAAGGACCAGGCCATTTTTTGCAAATCTGACCAGTGTCACTTTAAGTGCTGATAACTTTAAAACGCTTTGACTTATCCAGGCCATTCTGAGTTTGTTTTTTCGTCACATATTGTACTTCATGACACTGGTAAAATGAAGTAAAAAAATACCAAATTTAGCAAAAATTTGTAAAAAATAGCAAATTTCCAAGTTTCAATTTCTCTACTTCTACAATATATAGTAATACCTCCAAAAATAGTTATTACTTTACATTCCCCATATGTCTACTTCATGTTTGGATCATTTTGGGAATGATATTTTATTTTTGGGGAATGTTACAAGGCTTAGAAGTTTAGAAGCAAATCTTGAAATTTTTCAGAAATGTTCAAAAACCCAATTTTTAGGGACCAGTTCAGGTCTGAAGTCACTTTGCGAGGCTTACATAATAGAAACCACCCCATTCTAGAAACTACACCCCTCAAGGTATGCAAAACTGATTTGACAAAATTTGTTAACCCTTTAGGTGTTCCACAAGAATTAAAGGAAAATAGAGATACAATTTAAAAATTTTACTTTTTTGGCAGATTTTCCATTTTTTTTTTTTTTTTTACTTTTACAAAGCAAGGGTTAACAGCCAAAGAAAACTCAACATTTATGGTCCTGATTCTGTAGTTTACAGAAACACCCCATATGTGGTCGTAAACTACTGTACGAGCACACGGCAGGGCGCAGAAGGAAAGGAATGTCATACGTTTTTTGGAAGGCAGATTTTGCTGGACTGTTTTTTTGGACACCATGTCCCATTTGAAGCCCCCCTGATGTAACCCTAGAGTACAAACTCCATAAATGTACCCCATCTAAGAAACTACACCCCTCAAGGTATTCAAAACTGATTTTTCGAACATCGTTAACCCTTTAAGTGTTCCACAAGAGTTATTGGAAAATGGAGATTAAATTTGAGAATTTAAATTTTTTGGCATCTTTTCCAGTAACAAAGCAAGGATTAACAGCCAAACAAAACTCAATATTTATGGCCCTGATTCTGTAGTTTACAGAAACACCCCATATGTGGTTGTAAACTGCTGCACGGGCACACGTCAGGGCTCAGAAGGAAAGGAATGCCATACGGTTTTTGGAAGGCAGATTTTGCTGGAGGTTTTTTTTTACACCATGTCCCATTTCGAAGCCCCCCTGATGCAACCCTAGAGTAGAAACTCCCAAAAAATTACCCCATTTTAGAAACTACGGGATATGTTTTTTGGGTACTAGTTTAGGGTACATATGATTTTTGGTTGCTCTATATTACACTTTTTGTGAGGCAAGATAACAAGAAATAGCTGTTTTGGCACCGTTTTTTGTTGTTATTTACAACATTCATCTGACAGGTTATATCATGTGGTATTTTTATAGACCAGGTTGTCACGGACGCGGCGATACCTAATATGTATACTTTTTTTTATTTATGTAAGTTTTACACACTGATTTCATTTTTTAAACAAAAAAAAATCATGTTTAAGTGTTTCCATAGTCTGAAAGCAATAATTTTTCAGTTTTTGGGCGATTAACTTATGTAGGGTACAATTTTTGCGGGATGAGATGATGGTTTTATTGGCACTATTTTGGGGTGCGTGTGACTTTTTGATCGCTTGCTATTACACTTTTTGTGATGTAAGGTGACAAAAAATCGTTTATTTAGCACAGTTTTTATTTAAACATTTTTACGGTGTTCATCTGAGGGGTTAGGTCATGTGATATTTTTATAGAGCTGGTCGATACAGATGTGGCGATACCTAATATGTATACTTCTTTTTTATTTATGTAAGTTTTACACAATAATATCATTTAAAAAAAAAATCATGTTTTATTGTCTCCATAGTCTGAGAGCCATAGTTTTTTATGTTTTTAGGCGATTATCTTAGGTAGGGTCTCATTTTTTGCGGGATGAGATGACGGTTTGATTGGCACTATTTTGGGGATCATATGACTTTTTGATTGCTTGCTATTACACTTTTTATGATGTAAGGTGACAAAAAATGGTTTATTTAGCAGTTTTTATTTTTTACGGTGTTCATCTGAGGGGTTAGGTCATGTGATATTTTTATAGAACCGGTTGATACGGACGCGGCGATACCTAATATGTATACATTTTTTTAATTTATGTAAGTTTTACACAATAACAGCTTTTAAAAAGAAAAAAAAATGATGTTTTAGTGTCTCCATATTTTGAGCCATATTTTTTTTTATTTTTTTGGCGATTGTCTCAGGTATGGGCTCATTTTTTGCAGGATGAGGTGACATTTAGATTGGTGCTATTTTGGTGGGCAAACGCCTTTTTGATCTCTTGTTGTTGTACTTTTTTTTATGCAAAGTGACAAAAAAATTGTTTATTTAACAGTTTTTATTTTTTATTTTTGACGGTGTTCATCTGAAGGGTTAGGTCATGTTATATGTTTATAGAGCCGGTTGATACGAACGTTGCGATACCTAATATGTATACTTTTTTTTATTCACCTATTTTTTACCATTTTTTTTACTTTATTTGGAGAAAATTACGTTTTTGTTTATTTTTACTTGAAACTTTAAATTTTTTGGGGGAAAACTTTATTTTTTCAGCTTTTTCAGGTACGCCCTGTGTCCTTAAAGTACCAGGACATAAGGGTGTACCTGTATGCCCTGTGTCCTGAAGAGGTTAAGGGCACCCTAATAACTTATATGGAAGAGTTTTCTAAGCATGCCCTGTGACCTGTGCAGAGGTCATTGTACAAGGAAAGAATAGATAAACTTTGATCAACTATTGTGAATGGAAGATCCTGTGTCATCTGCACACAGAGGTGATATATGCCATTCTAAACTTGCCTATAATGATAAGGAGTAGTGATGAGCTATATTTGATTTCGTGATATTTCACAAATATTCGATTTAATATTCGTCTTATATTAGTCGAAATCGAATATTCGTCATTATTCTATTTATCGGGAATAATAATTATTGCAATATTTTTCAATCTATACTGTTATTCCACTTTGGCATACTCCTCCCCGACAAGTGTCCTCGTCACCATGGGACGCCCGTGGGTTTGAATATACCTTCGGATCTGAGGTTTCACGATCTCAGGTATTTTCAAACCCACAGGTGTTTCCATGGTGACGGGAACGCTTGTCGGGGAGGAGTATGCGAACAACTGTACAGATTGGAAAAAAAGGTGAATATTCTAAATAACAAATATATTCCCTATATTGCTATATATTCGTTTTTTTTTATATTTGTCATTTTTTTCCATATGAAAACATGATTCCTTTCTGCTTAAGTTGCTTGTGGGCCAATGACTCATTGACCCACAAGCAACTTAAGCAGGAAGAATCATATTTTCATATGGAAAAAAATTACGAATATTCGATATAGCGAATATATCGCACTATATTCAAAATATTTGCGATACTTATTTATCAATTAAAAAATCCCTGATAGAAGAAAACCAAAAATTAAAAACATTATTTATGGGTTCATATAAGAGCTTTTAAATTATCACAAAACATTAAAAAAATGTAAAAAAAAATATATAAAAAAGTTTAAATCACCCCCCTTTCTGTATAATTAAAAAATAAATACCTAAATAAAAATAAATATAAACATCATGGGTATCATCGCTACTGAAAACGCCCATACTATTAAAATATAAAAAAAGAAATTCAAATACGGCGAATGGTGTAATTGAAAAAGGGCCAAAATGGCCAATCTGCTATTTTTTTAATGCTTCTCTTGGCCACCAAAAATATAATAAAATGTGATCAAAAAGTCACACATACTTCAAAATGGTATCAGTAAAAACTACAGATTTTTCCACAAAAAGTGAGACCCTAAACAGCTCAGTAGACATAAGTATAACAAAGTTATGGGGGCCAGAATATGGTGATGTAATTATTTTCTTTTTTTATCAAAGTCTGATTTATGAAATATTTTTTTACACAATTTATACATAAAAAATGAAATACACATATGGGGTATCGTTGTAATCACACTGACCCAGTGTGTTGTAATCGTTGTAATCACACTGACGAAACGCTGTGGGAACAAAACATATAAAATGGAGGAATTTTTATTTTTTTTCCAATTCCACTACATTTTGAATTTTTTTTACCGCTTCCCAATACATTTTATGCCATAATTAATGGTAGCATTAAAAAGCACAACCTGTCCTGCAAAAAATAAGCCCTCATACAGTGATGTGACCAGAAATACAAAAAGTGGCCTTTTCTGTGGGCTACGATGTCTCACTTTGGCATTGGGAATGTTTTTGTGGAAATGACCCAAATGCTATATGAACAGCCAGTTGCATGTATTAATATCAATGGTATTAGTTCTCCCCCTGTTATGATGCGGAGAGGGATGAGACAGGGTTGTCCCCTGTCTCCTCTCCTCTTCGCTCTTTTTATTGAACCGCTGGCTTCTCGGATCCGTTCAGATAAGGGTATAGAAGGCTTCGGAGTGGCGGGAGTGAGTGACAAAATAAGCCTATACGCTGACGATGTGATTCTGTTCTTGGATCAGGGCTGGAAAATCCTCCCTTATGTTATAGAGGTAATAGAAGACTATGGCAAACTATCAGGCTATATGATTAACTGGACAAAGTCATCGCTTCTTCCGCTGAACCGCAAAGCCGTAGATGAAGGGAGGCAAGTTCGTGTTTTGGTTCCTAATGATACCTTGGATTATTTGGGGGTTAAGATTGGGGTTCCTATTAATAGGTTTTATGAGCTAAATCTGGCCCCGGTTCTGAATAAAGTTAAGGTCAAGATTAGCGCTTGGCGGAAATTGATACTGGCACAGACAGATCGAATAGCACTGATTAAGATTATTATTTTACCTATAGTTTTGTTCCCGATGTGTGCTTCCCCCATTTGGATCGACAACATCTTTTTTCATAGACTGGAGACTTTGATTAACGATCTAATTTGGGGAAGGAAGAGGGTGCGTATAAAGCAGAGATATCTATGGTTGTCGGAAGCAGATGGGGGGCTGTCACTACCTTTTTTTCAAGGTTATTATTTATGTGCACAGATGCAGCGTTGTTGTTATGGGAAAGTGAGTTTACTTTCACGGTATTTGACTAAAGTCATTGATAAACCAATAGAGAATATTTTTGCATGTTTGGAGACTGGGTATATGGGAATGAGGAAGTCCTTGCTGATCCATTGCTCACTACAGAGAGTGTGGAACAAGCTGAAGGAGATTCTTAAAGTCTCTGGCCCGTTTGCTTTCACCCCCCTGTGGGAGAATAGGGGGCTGGAGGAATTCTGCAAAACTACAGATTTTGGTTATTGGGCACGAAAGGGTATTAATAGGGTGTCTCATCTTTTTTACTTGGGTCGTTTTAAATCACTTTCAGAATTTGGTTTTTCCTATAGTTCGCCATTAGATTTATTTATGTATAAACGGCTGAAACATATATTTGAAGCCTCTAGGAATAGGGGCCGTATTTTTCCACGAGAGAATATATTCTTTGATTACTGTGACGCCCAGAAGTACGAGAAGGTGAAGATGTCTAGGTTATACGCTAAACTCCGAATGGCACTGGTAACTGTAACGCCTTTTAGAAGCCCAGGAAAATGGGAGCAAGAGTTGAATTGCACTCCATTGCAGTGGTCCACTATCTATAGGAATGTGAGAAAGGCGACAGTTTCCAGAGCTCATAGATTAATCCAATTTAAGATCCTACATCGACTATATTATACGCCCAAAATTTCCCCAAAATAAAGACCGGGATTGTTGCTGCCCTAAATGTGGATATGTTAATGCAAACTATGTCCATTTGCTGTGGAGTTGCAGTAAAATAAGAAAATATTGGGATGAGGTCTTCTTTACCCTTCAAAAGGAGTCCTCAATGAACTATAATCCAGGGAGCTTGATAGTGATTTTTGGTGACTATAGCTCAGAAACGGAAGTTCAGCCCCAGGTCAGACGGATTTGGATGAGGGGACTGATGGTGGCCAAAGTAATATTGGTTAAGTATTGGGGTTCTGTCTTTCCACCCTCGACAAGGGAGTGGGGCTTACACCTTCAACAAATTAGAATATATGAGGACATTGAAAGGAAACGGAGAGTTGCACGCATAGTTACGTAGCTGTATCTAATGAAACTATTATGCATTTAATTGAATGTAGTGGACGACAGCCTAAAGGGGGGGGGGGGGGAGGGATATACTTAGATCTTCTATTACCTGGGGTAAGAATGTAGGATGATTTCTATTATTTGTTTATAATGATGTTTATGATTGTCATACTATGTATATCGATATGATCAATATCTGTTTATGTATTAATATTATGATCTTTAAAATAAAAATAAATATAAAAAAAAAAGAAATACAAAAAGTTATGGCTCATGGAAAATAGGGAAGAAAAATGAAAGCACAAACACAAAATAACCTCCTGTATCCTAACTTTACACTCAATGTGAAGCTTAAGATTAATGAAATTTGAATAATTTCCAGGCAAAATATAATTATGAGGATTGGGAGTTTATAATATGGGGGGGTGGGGGTGGGTAGTACATTGGTGGTGAAAGGAATGATGAGGAAGAGGGAGACATCTAGGGCATTGGGCAAAGCAGTCACCCTTTAATGCAAAAGTGCTATCAAGAGAGTCTATAGACATAAGGGCATGTGTTTACTCGGACATCTTGGTGATCTATTAACCCAACCTCAGATTTACTCTCAGGCAATGGGTTGGAGTTTGCAAAATATTTGTGTTACTTGTGTTGTTCTTATAGGAGATTTCTTCAACATGGTGATTGTGAATTATTTCTCAATTCCATAAGTGTGAAGTAATAGAAACTGCTTAAAATTTGAGAATAAGTTCAAGAAAAGCAAGGAGGAGGGGTACAATAGACCAGGGCATGTGGCTTACCTGGTGGGTGTTGAAACAGATAACAGGCTGTCAGTAATCACTTATGGAGAGTATATTGTAGGGGTTTATTGGGTTTTGTTAATAATAATAATAATAATAATAATAATAATAATAATAATAATAATAATAATAATTATTATTATTATTATTACTACTATCTTAATGAAAATCTAACTGTTCCCTACTGTCTAGGTATGAAAGCTCCATCAGATGATTATGGAATTTTTTAAACTGTCTACCAACATGTCTAATTCTTCTATTCTACCAGGAGATAAGCTGCTACCAGAGGTTTCTGACAGTCACTGATGCTTCAACTAAGCATGAATGTACAATCTGTATACATGTTTATAGGAGAATCAATGATGATATCTGTTTACTAAACAGTTGTTTTATATGTATGGTCACCATACACATTCATAGGTCATAGGTTACATGACCTAGGAGCAGCCCAGCCTGAGGATAGGTCATCAGTATAACATTTTTAGAAAACTTTTTTAAATTAACTGAAATTACAGTTATACTTTATTTTGGCCATACATATGATAAATGCAATTGTTTGTCTCAAATAAGCATGCATTTTTATTTCAATGAGAAGTGAATAAGCTAATAACAGATCCCTCTGGCAGCATTTTAGCTCTTGCGGCAACGAGAGATTGGACATCAAACAAGAATGATCACTCAATACGCTGACAATGACCCTCAGATTAGAACCCTCATACACATATGTTTTCTGGCTGATCCACCTGAAATTTTTGGGCTTGGATTACTTTTTCTTGCACCAATGGTAAGTTTTAGACTCTTTTTACAATAGTGCCTAGGATTATGATTTTGACATATACAATTTTAAAGGATCATAACAGAAGCCTAATAGATACTGATATGCAATTAACCCTAGACAAAAAATGCCCTACATCTATGGCACCATACATGTAAGGTTGAATTCACACGTCCGTGGAACTGGCATCTTGCTAAGTGCAGGAGCGCACTACGTCATTGGTTGCTATGACACCATGCGCTTTGTGCCGCCGCTGCTGTACAGTAATACACTCGTATAGATCAGAATATAGAAGGATGCCAGTCCGGTAACTCACGGACCGTGTTCCACGGACGTGTGTATTCAGCCTAAAGCACGCCGATCAGGAGGACACAGGAGCTGTGCCAGCTCATTTAGTATAGGGGTCTGGCTGTTACTAACAGCTAGGCCTATGCTATATACGCCAGCATATCTGAAAACTCCAATGCCAGAGGTTTAACCCCTTAGATGCCACAGTCAATGCTGCTTTTTACAGAGGGAGGGGGTCTCCCTCTCTAACTCCATTGGCGATCTGCGATGTGATACCAGGGTGCCAGTGAACGCCATGACACCCAGAAGCCGTACAAAGATCTCTGGGCCTGCCATATGTGGATGTCTATATAGCCTAGCCCCAAAGGCTGGGTATCATAAGCTACTGTCAGTATGAAACTGACAGTTTCAATGTAGTACAGTACAGCATGTAATGTACTACATTCAAATAGGGATCCGATCCTCAAAAATTCACATAGTAAGACTAAAATAAAAAGTAAAAATTGATTCAACTTATAAAAACTAAAAGTTTAAAGTTTAAAAAGTACCCTTTTCCTTTATCAAGCCATAAAAAATAAAAAAATAAATGGCAAGAAAAGACATAGACAGGTATTGCAGCAACACTAACGACCGACTCTATATCAAATGATCAAACAGTTGCATTCATTCAAAAACATGCAAAAACGAGTCCTCATACAAGATCATTGCCAGAATAACAGATTAAATATGGGTCTCAGAAAATGGCGATATAAAAACATGATTATTTTATACAAACCGGATTCCAAAAAAGTTGGGACACTATACAAATCGTGAATAAAAACTGAATGCAATGATGTGGAGGTGCCAACTTCTAATATTTTATTCAGAATAGCACATAAATCACGGAACAAAAGTTTAAACTGAGAAAATGTACCATTTGAAGGGAAAAATATGTTGAATCAGAATTTCATGGTGTCAAGAAATCCCCAAAAAGTTAGGACAAGGCCATTTTCACCACTGTGTGGCATCTCCCCTTCTTCTTACAACACTCAACAGACATCTGGGGACCGAGGAGACCAGTTTTTTCAAGTTTAGAAATAGGAATGCTCTCCCATTCTTGTCTAACTGTTCAATCGTCTTGGACCTTCTTTGTTGCACCTTCCTCTTTATGATGCGCCAAATATTCTCTATAGGTGAAAGAGCTGGACTGCAGACTGGCCATTTCAGTACCCGGATCCTTCTCCTACGCAGCCATGATGTTGAATGTGGTCTGGCATTATCTTGTTGAAAAATGCAGGGTCTTCCCTGAAAGAGATGACGTCTGGATGGGAGCATATGTTGTTCTAGAACCTGAATATATTTTTCTGCATTGATGGTGCCTTTACAGACATGCAAGCTGCCCATGCCACACGCACTCATGCAACCCCATACCATCAGAGATGCAGGCTTCTGAACTGAGCGTTGATAACAACTTGGGTTGTCCTTGTCCTCTTTAGTCCAGATGACATGGCGTCCCAGATTTCCAAAAAGAACTTCGAATCGTGACTCGTCTGACCACAGAACAGTCTTCCATTTTGCCACACTCCATTTTAAATGATCCCTGGCCCAGTGAAAACGCCTGAGCTTGTGGATCTTGCTTAGAAATGGCTTCTTCTTTGCACTGTAGAGTTTCAGCTGGCAACGGCGGATGGCACGGTGGATTGTGTTCACTGACAATGGTTTCTGGAAGTATTCCTGAGCCCATTCAGTGATTTCCTTTACAGTAGCATTCCTGTTTGTGGTGCAGTGTCGTTTAAGGGCCCGGAGATCACGGGCATCCAGTATGGTTTTACGGCCTTGACCCTTACGCACAGAGATTGTTCCAGATTCTCAACGTATTTTTCCTTTAAAATGATACATTTACTCGGATTAAAGATTTGATCTGTCATCTACGTTCTATTACAAATAAAATATTCACATTTGCCATCTCCACATCATTGCATTCAGTTTTTATTCACAATTTGTTTAGTGTCCCAACTTTTTGGGAATCCGGTTTGTACATGGTTTTATTGTGTAAAACTGAAAAAGATTTGACATATTTGGTATTGCGGTCTCCGTAAACACCTGCTCTACAAAAATATCACATAATCTATTCCAGGCAACCTCAAACTGCGGCCCTCCAGCTGTTGCAAAACTACAACTCCCAGCATGCCCGAACAGCCTATAGGTATCAGCCCACAGCAGGGCATTGTGGGAGTTGTAGTTTTACAACATCTGGAGGGCTGCAGTTTGGGGATGCCTGATCTATTCCATCAGGTGAGTTCAAAAATATAAATACAATCAATGCCAGAACAGCAATTTTTTTGTTACCTTGCCCTGCAAAAAACATAATATCAACTGATCAAAAAAATCTTATATAATAAGCCCTCACCTAAGACCACTGCCAGAAAAATAAAAGAAATATGGCTCTCAGAAAATGACCACACAGAAGCATGATTTAAAAAAAAGCTTTAATCATGTAAAAATA
The DNA here is from genome assembly GCF_014858855.1 of Bufo gargarizans. Taxonomy (NCBI): domain Eukaryota; kingdom Metazoa; phylum Chordata; class Amphibia; order Anura; family Bufonidae; genus Bufo; species Bufo gargarizans. The sequence continues at coordinate 270,807,339 of NC_058081.1, read as the reverse complement.
GCAAAACATAAAAAATATATATATAAATTGGTATCCCTGTAATTATACTGACCAGCAGAATAAAGTTAATATGTAATTTTTTTGTGCACGCAGCAATAAAAAAATAAAATAAAAATTATGGTAGAATAGCTGCTAGTGTTGATTGAGCACCAAGGTGCTCGGGTGTTCGGGTTGAACACCTCGGGAAGTTCAGATGCTCTACCAAGCACCCGAGCACAATGGAAGTCAATGGGAGAATCCGAGCTTTAAACCAGGCACCCCCTGCTCTGAAGAGGGGAGGGTGTCTGGTTCATAGGAAAAAGTCAGAAATTAATGGAAACACTACCAAAATGGTTCAGAAACAGCATGGGGAGGATTCTGAATGCATCTTAGACTCCAAGGTCGCTGCTGGGAACGATGTTGTCTGAGTAGTACGCCACTTTTACAGACTGACAATAATATTAGGAGCAAGGGCCAGCTGAGCTGACCATCTAAAACATTAGGGGTGAGGGTCTGCTGCAGAGCTGACTCTCTAAAACATTAGTGGCAAGTGCCAGCTGCTGAGCTGACCATTGAAAAAATTATGGGCGAGTGTCTGCTGCTTAACTAACCATTGAAAAAATGATGGACGAGGGCCTGCTGGTGAGCTGACCCTGTAAAACATTATGGTTGATGGCCTACTAGTGATCTGACCCTTAAAAACATTTTATGCGAGGGCTTGCCTGTTAGCTGACCCTCTAAAAGATTGTAGGTGAGGGCCTGTTGGTGAGCTGACCATATAAAACATTATGGTTGAGGGCCTGCTGTTGAGCTAACCCTCAAAAACATTATATGCGAGGGCCTGCTGGAAAATTACCCTCAAAAGCATTATATGAAAGGGCCTGCTGGTGAGCTAATCCTCTAAAAGGTTGTAGGTTAGGGCCTTCTGGTGAGCTGACCCTCAAAAACATTATATGTGAGGGCCTGCTGATAAGCTGACCCTCTAAAATATTGTAGGTGAGGGCCTGCTGGTGAGCTGACCCTCTAAAACATTATGGCTGAGGTTCTGCTGGTGAGCTGACCCTCAAAAACATTATATGCGAGGACCTGCTGGCAATCTGACTCTCTAAAAGATTGTGGTTGAAGGCCTGCTGGTGAGCTGACCCTATAAAAGATTATGGTTGAGGGCCTGCTGGTGAGCTGACCCTCAAAAACATTACATGCGAGGGCCTGCAGGTGAGCTTACCCTCTAAAAGATTGTAGATGAGGGCCTGCTGGTGAGCTGACCCTATAAAACATTATATGAGAGGGCCTGCAGGTGAGCTGACCCTCTACAGCATTAGGAGCGAGGGCAGACTAATAAGTATGTTGATATGACGGAAGAGGAGGAGGAGGTGGAGAAAAGGAAGATTGAACCATATACCCTTTTTTGTGGTGTGAAGAGGTACATGGAAATACAGTGTATTCAGTACATTATTAAAAAAAACACATTTAAAGTGCCTTTATGTTCAGCCGCTTTCCTCTGGTGGAGCAGAGAAGTCAGGGGCAATCCAGGCCTTGTTCATTTTTATAAGAGTCAACCTGTCAGCATTTTCAGTTCACAGGCGGATGCGCTTACCAGTTATTATGCCCTCAGCAGCACTAAATACCCATTCTGACAAAACGCTGATGGCAGGGCAGGCCAGCACTTCCGAAGCTTAGAGTGCCAGTTCGTGCCACATGTCCAGCTTGGACACCCAGTAGTTGTAAGGCACAGAGGGATGATTGAGGAGGCTCACACAGTCAATTATGTACTCCTTCACCATCTTCCAAAATTTTTCCCTCCTTGTGACACTAGGCCGCGTATCAGGGTGAGGTTGCTGGTGAGGTATCATGAAACTACCCTAAGCTTTGAAGAGTGTTGCCCTGCCTTTGTTGGAACTGCTGTGTGTTCACCTTGTCTTCCCTCCTCAGTTGCCCAAGGAACTACATACTCTGCCGGCAGCTTTGTCAGCTGGAAATTTTTGGAACAATTTATCCACAAGGACCTTCTGGTATTGCACCATTTTGCTCATCCTCTTCACCACAGGAATCAGAAATGAGAAGTTCTCTTTGTAGTGGGGCTCGAGAAGGGTGAACAACCAGAAATTGGTGTTGTCCAAAATGTGTAAAACGCGTTGGAAACAGGAAAGGCAGCCTAACATAAAGTCAGCCATGTGTGCCAGAATCCCAACAGGCAAGCCTTCGCTGTCGTCATCAGGAGAAGGACTCTCAATCTCCTCATTCTCTTCATCCTCTTCTGCCCATCCAGGCTGAACAGATAGAACTGAACTTCCATGGGTACTACCCTTTGTAGCGGAGGCAACCGTCTCCTGCTCCTCCTCCTCCTCATCATTATCATCCAATTTGCGCTGAGAAGACGAACTGAGGGAGGTTCTTCCCCCATTTCCACCTCTTCCACATGCAAAGTGTTGGCCTTAATTGTGAGCAGTGAGCATTTGAGTAGACACATAAGTGGAATGGTGATGCTGATAATAGCATTATCGCCGCTCACCATCTGTGTTGATTCCTCAGAGTTTCTTAAAACCTCACAGAGGTCAGACATCCATGCCCACTCCACGCTTGTGAATAGTGGAAACTGACTGGAAAGGCGATGACCATGTTACAGCTGGTATTCAACTACAACCCTCTGCTGCCCACAAAGCCTTGCCAATATGTGGAACGTGGAGTTCCAACGCGTACTCACGTCACACAACAGTCGGTCAGCTGGCAATTGTAAGCGCTGCTGCAGCGTTGACAGACCGGCGGAAGCTGTCGATGACTTGCAGAAATGTGCGCACACGCGGCGCACCTTCACCAGTAGCTCAGGAAAATTGGGGTAGGTTTTGAGAAACTGCTGAACCACAAGGTTGAAGACGTGGGCAAGGCATGGGATGTGTGTGAGCTTGCCGAGCTCCAAGGCCGCCACCAGGTTACGGCCATTATCAGACACAACCATGCCTGGTTCTAGGTTGAGTGGCGAGAGCCACAGATCAGTCTGATCCCTTATACTCTGCCACAGCTCTGCGGCGGTGTGCTGTTTGTCACTTAAGCAGATCAGCTTAAGCACAGCCTGTTGACGCTTCCCCACTGCAGTGCTACACTGCTTCCAGCTACCGACTGATGGCTGACTGGTGCTGCAAGAGGATAATTCTGAGGTGGTAGTGGAGGAGATGGGGAAGGAGGAGAAGTGGGGGTTGGAGCCACTAACATAGGCACATCGTTAAAAATAGTGGCGACTGGGGACTGCGTAATGAGGAGTGGCCGCCGACATCAGGCTGCGGAAGGCCTCAGTGTCCACAAGCCTAAATGGCAACATTTCTAGGGCCAGTAATTTGGAAAGTTGCGCATTTAGTGCTATGGCCTGTGGGTGGGTGGCTGGGTATTTGCGCTTTCTTTCAAAGGACACTTGTATGCTGCACTGGGACACGGAAGTGGATGTGGTCTCTGATAGTGCTTGCGAAGGTCCAGGTGCAGGGCGGCAGGCTTCCGGGCCTTCGACCTTCGACAGGGGATTGGCCAGCACATAACACAGGGGAAGAAGAGGTGGTGTGACGCACAAACACAGATTGTGGACCCAGGCGTTCGGCCCACCTATTAGGGTGCTTTGATGCCATGTGGTGGATCATGCTGGTGGTGGTGAGGTTGCTAATGTTCACGCCCCTGTTCATTTTTGTATGGCACAGGTTGCAAATTACAACTCTTTTGTCGTTTGCACTTTCCTCAAAAAAGCACCAGATTGCGGAACACCTACCCCTTGGCAAGGGAGATTTACGCAAGGGTGTGCTCCACGGAACAGTTGCGGGCCTGTTTGGTGTGGCCTGCCTTCTCTCTTTTGCCAACCTACTGCCTCTTCCAGCCTGTTGCAGTGCTGTGAATCCCTTCCCCTCTGTACTGCTGTCCTTGCTCGGCCTGCCACCTTCCCAGGTTGGGTTTGTGACTTCATTGTCCAACACCTCCTCTTCCACTTCCTCGCTCTGCTCATCCTCCTGACTTGTTGACCTAACAAGAACCTCAGTAATTGACAACTGTGTCTCATCCTCATCATCAACCTCTTGAGACACTAATTGCCATTGACTTATTGGCACCTGTATCTCATCATCATCATCCACCTCATGAAACACTAATTGTTGTTCCCCACCGTCATCTTCTTGTGACTGTGGATGCTCAAGAGTTTGGGAATCAGGGCACAAGATCTCATGTCCCTCTTTAAGTGGGCTTATCGAAAGGCCCAAATGAAGGAATGGGGCTGAAAGGAGCTCATCGGAATATCCGAGTCTGGGATCATTTGTTTGGCAAGACTCTCCCTGGTGGGAGGAAGGAGGATCAGGATGAGGATTGTGTTGACCAGACTTTTGGCTACTGAGACTAGACTTGGTGGGAGACAGGGTGGTACTTAACCGACTGGAAGCATTATCTGCTGCAATCCAACCGACCACTTGGTCACACTGGTCTGACTTTGACAGTGTTGTCCTGCACCGCTCTGCAAACTGGGACATGGAGCTAGGTATCATGGATGATTTTTTTTCTTGTGTTCTGGCAGCAGGCACAGTTTCAATGCGCCCAGGGCCACGGCCTCTGCGTGCACCATCAGCATCATGGCCACTTCCCTGTCCCTTACTGCTCACCTTCTTCATATTAAATGTTATATATGCTTGACACGTACAGTAGTGTAGGATTTGTAAGTGTTTGCGCAAAAAGCGCAAAAAGCGCAAAAAAAATTAAAAAGGTATTTGGGATGTGAAAACGTTACACAATAGAAATACCGCAGATAATGTAGCTGATGTCACCAGCCGCTAATAAAAAATTACAGGGAATATCACAGGTATTTGGAATGTGGAAACATCACACAGGAGAAATACTGCAGATAATGTCAATGCTTTTACCAGCGGCTAAGAAAAAATTACAGGGAATGTCACAGGTATTTGAGATGTTTAAACGTTACACAGGAGAAATACTGCAGATAATGTTGCGGATGTCAGCAGCTGCTAATATAAAATTATAGGGAATGTCACAGGTATTTTGGATGTGGAAACGTTACACAGGAGAAACACCGGATATAATGTCGCTGATGTCAGCAATGGCTAATATAAAATTACAGGGAATGTCACAGGTATTTGAGATGTGGAAACACTACACTGGAGAAATACCGCAGATAATGTAGCTGATGTCACCAGCAGCTAATAAAAAATTACCGGAAATTTGACAGGTATTTTGGATGTGGAAAGGTTACATGGGAGATGTACCCCAGGTAATGTCGAAAACGTTACATTTCCTGGTCACCTTTTTACAATTGCTCCACGTACACGGAATAACCAGGTAGTCCATATAGCATGTGAGAAGAAAGGTTTCTGGCACTGTGATACTATTCAGTAGAAACTTCCTCTTTATTACGCTGGGTTCACACCTGAGCGTTCTGAAAGGAGCGCTCTGTATGCGCGATTGTACCGGCGTTTGCAATCGCGCATACAGAGACAAGCGAACGCCCATTGTCGCACGTTCCCGAAAAGACGCCCCAAAGAAGCTCATGTACTTCTTGGGGCGTCGGGCGTTTTACAGCGCGATCGTACGCGCTGTAAAACGCCCAGGTGAGAACCATTCCCATAGGGAAGCACTGGTTTCTCCTTGTTGAGCGTTTTACAGCACGTAGGAATGCGCTGTAAAACGTTCAGGTGTGAACCCAGCCTTAATGTAACATAAATCTATGTACGGACAAATACTTGCAACATGTGGTACTTGGCGCGTTTCGGACCAGTGTCCTTAGTCGTAACTCCCCAGGTACCCCAGGTAATGTCACTGTCCGCATTGGACACCGTCTACGGAAAAAGTACACTGAATGTCACTGATATTTTTTTGATGTGCACACGTTACACAGGAGATGTAGCGCAGCTTAATGTCACTGTCCACAGCGGACACCATCTACGAAAAAAGTACACTGGATGTCACAGATATTTTTGGGATACGCACACGTTACAAAGGAGATGTAGAGTACATAATGTCGCTGTTTGCAGCAGCCTAACTATTGCACGCTATTTAGCACAGGATGCGCTAAAAATAGATATTGATGCCACACACCAGTCCTTAAAAGGACTTTTGGGTCTGTAAAGTTTTAGCAATTTAGCGCAGGTTGCGCAAAAAATATATATTGCTGCTGCACACACAACAATAGTTCTTAAAAGGACTTTTGGGTCTGTAAAGTTTTAGCAATTTAGTGCAGGTCGCACTAAAAATATATATTGCTGCTGCCACACACAATAATAGTCCTTAAAAAGACTTTTTGGTCTCTGACAAGTTTTTAAACTTACAAAAAAATATTCACTCCCTACACTATCTTTCCCTTCTTCAGCACAGCTCTCCCTGACTAACACTGAGCCAAACACGTGTCATTGGGTGCTATATAGCACCCGATGACAGGTTCCGGCCAGCCAATCACTGTAATGCCAGTAACCAACATGGCTACAACATTACAGTGAAGGGTAGTACTTACTTGCATGTTTATTGGCTGCTTAGCAGCCAACAAACGTGCAGGGAGGAGACTCGAGCATTGCGCTTGAGCACATGCGGTATTCGGCTCAATACTGCCTGCTCGAGCCGAACTGATGTTTAGCCGAGCATGCTCAATCAACACTAATAGCTGCCTTTTCTTTAACCTGTTTCTCAAAATAAAAAGCAATCAAGAAGTTGTATGCACCCCAAAATAGTAGTAATAATTCACTGTCCTTAAGATAGGCCATCCCATAAAAGCTCTGGACAACCCCTTTACCTAACTGGAATGAAACAATGTAGAGAAAGACATCATTTTGAACAGTGTTTATTTTATTTTTGCATAACATACTATACAAAGTATTATTTTGTATTTAAAATAACATTTTAAAGTAGAATTATTATGAAAGTTTCCAATATAAAGACGTGTAATTGCCTTCCATATATCGATATACTGTGTTTGTAAAGTTTATTTACACTTCAAGTTGCATAATTATGTAATGAATCATTGAGGAGCTCTTCACATGAATTTATGTAGTTATCGTTCACAAAAATTAAATGTTCAGCTAAGGCCATCTGTTTTCCTTTTTTTAATGAATGCATAGCTACTACATAAAGATGCCTTATAAAACATTTGTGCTAGTTCTTTTTCTGATAAAATTATGCTGGTTATGTTGTTTTCCATTCCATACTTCTGAAAAGATATTGAAATACTGTCTGTCTCTGTCATTACTTATTCATGAAGGATGCATGATCCTAACAGAAGTTTACTGGCGTTCATCAGATAGATAAATACAATTATACTTAATGATGTGTCATCACTTCATACTGAACTTAGCTAGTCTTTGAATATATTTCATCAGGATTTCAATATCAATTAGCATAAAAATGTGATGGATCTATTTTTTCATTTCCATAAAAGCAATTCAATAAAACATTATTATGAAGGGGATGACCTTGCCAGATTAGTTGTATTATTTTAACTTTTCTCATAAACTAGCATTATTACAGTAGGGGACTCTCTGTGAAATATTCATGATTTCTTATTTTTTTTGAGATAGGTGTAGGTATGCATTCTATTTTTGTTAAAGGTTAAACCGTATATGCAATAATAGAATAACAGAGGAAATAGGAATAAAGAATGGCAGCACTACACTTAACATTCACTAATTTTCTGAAAAGGGGGTGGACATGGATAGGTCTTAGTGGGAAATATTTGCTGTAATTTTACACTAGAAACAGGTTTAGATTATAGCTGAAATCTACAACTATAGTTGGCCTTGCGGTTTGCCCGGTGGTCGTTTCATGGCGAACTTTGCGTGTTTGCGATTCACCAAACATGCAAACATATGGCAATGTCCACGGCGCCATATTCTTTTCTTATTGATTAAGGGGTTTAATATACCTACTCCCACAAAATACTGAATGAGGGGTTTGATATACTTGCTTCTACAAAATACTGATTGAGGGGTGTGATATACCTGCTTCGACAAAATACTGAATAAGGGGGTTGATATACCTGCTTCCAGAAAATACAGATTGAGGGTTGCGATATACCTGCTTCCACAAAATACTTATTGAGGCCTGCGATACACCGGTTTCCACAAAATAATGATTGAGGGGTGTGATACACCTGCTTCCACTAAATATTGATCAAGTCCTGTGATACTCCTGCTTCCACAAAATACTGATTAAGGGAATTGATATACCTGCTACCACCCAATATTAATTGAGGCCTGCGATATACCTGCTTCCGCAATATACTGATTAGGGGGTTTGACATACCTGCATCCACAAAATGCAGATTGTGGGGTGCGATATACCTGCTTCCATCAAATATTGATTAAAGGGTTCTATATACCTTCTTCCACAAAATACCTTTTGAGGGGTGTGATATACCTGCTTCCACAAAATACTGATTAAGGGATTTGATAAACCTACTTCCACAAAATACAGATTGAGGGGAGCGATATACCTGCTTCCATCAAATATAGATTAAGGGGTTCTATATACCTGCTTCCAAAAAATACTGATTAAGGGGTTTGATACACCTGCTTCCACAAAATACTGATTAAGGAGTTTGATATAGCTGCTTCCACAAAATATTGATTGAGGCCTGAGATACACCTGCTTCCACAAAATATTGTTTTAGGGGTTTGATATACCTGCTTCCACCAAATACTGATTGAGGCCTGCGATACACCCCCTTCCACAAAATTCTGATTAAGGACTTCCATATACCTGCTTCCACAAAATACCAATTAGGGGGATTGATATACCAGCTTTCACCAAATATTGATTGAGGCCTGCAATACACCAGCTTCAACAAAATACTGATTAATGGGATTGATATAACTGCTTCAACCAAATATTGATTGAGTCCTGTGATACTCCTGCTTCCACAAAATACTGATTAAGGGAATTGATATACCTGCTACCACCCAATATTAATTGAGGCCTGCGATATACCTGCTTCCGCAATATACTGATTAGGGGGTTTGACATACCTGCATCCACAAAATGCAGATTGTGGGGTGCGATATACCTGCTTCCATCAAATATTGATTAAAGGGTTCGATATACCTTCTTCCACAAAATACCTTTTGAGGGGTGTGATATACCTGCTTCCACAAAATACTGATTAAGGGATTTGATAAACCTACTTCCACAAAATACAGATTGAGGGGAGCGATATACCTGCTTCCATCAAATATAGATTAAGGGGTTCTATATACCTGCTTCCAAAAAATACTGATTAAGGGGTTTGATACACCTGCTTCCACAAAATACTGATTAAGGAGTTTGATATAGCTGCTTCCATAAAATATTGATTGAGGCCTGAGATACACCTGCTTCCACAAAATATTGTTTTAGGGGTTTGATATACCTGCTTCCACCAAATACTGATTGAGGCCTGCGATACACCCCCTTCCACAAAATTCTGATTAAGGACTTCCATATACCTGCTTCCACAAAATACCAATTAGGGGGATTGATATACCAGCTTTCACCAAATATTGATTGAGGCCTGCAATACACCAGCTTCAACAAAATACTGATTAATGGGATTGATATAACTGCTTCAACCAAATATTGATTGAGGCCTGTGATACACCTGCTTCCACAAAATAAAGATTAAGGGGTTTGATATACCAGCTTCCACCAAATACTGATTGAGGCCTGCGATACACCTGCTTCCACAAAATACTGATTGAGGGGTGTGATATATCTGCTTCCACCAAATATTCATTGATGCCTGCGATACACCTGCTTCCACAAAATACTGATTGAGGGGTGCAATATGCCTGCTCCACAAAATACTGATTAAGGGGTTTGATATACCTGCTTCCACAAAATGCAGATTGAGGGGTGCAATATACCTGCTTCTACCAAATATTGATTAGGCTTCCACAAACTATTAATTTAGAGGTGCAAAATACCTGCTTTTACAAAATACTGATTGAGGGGTTTGATATACCTGCTTCCACAAAATACTGATTGAGGGGTTTGATATACCTGCTTCCACAAAATATTGAATAAATGGTTTGATATACCTGCTACCACAAAATACAGATTGAGGGTTGCGATATACCTGCTTCCATCAAATATTGATTAAGAGGTTCTATAAACCTGCTTCCAAAAATTGCTGATTAAGGGGTTTGATATAACTGCTTCCACCAAATATTGATTGAGGCCTGCGAAACATCTACTTCCACAAAATAGTGATTAAGGGGATTGATATACCTGCTTCCACCAAAAAATGATTGAGGCCTGCGATACACCTGCTTCCACAAAATACTGATTAAGGGGTTTGATATAGCAGCTTTCACCAAATGCTGATTGAGGCCTGCGATATACCTGCTTCCACAAATACTGCTCTTCTCTAGGGACTTTGGCACAGGGTCATTTTGAAAATGACAGGCAGAGGAAGAGGCAGGCCATTCCGCAGGGGTGGTAGGGGTCGGGCAGGTGCACCAGGCCAGAGCCTAAATGAGAAGTTGGAGAAGGTACATGCGATTAAGTCAAAGGACACACCAGAGTTGGTTGAGTGGCTCACTCAGCTTTCCACTCGAGTCAGAGGAATTATTTTCCCATCCATTCCCATACCTTACCAATGTGCAGCTATTCTTGGCAACGGATGAGAAAGAGGAGGTAGCAACGGCCGCCACCCAGCAGTCCCCGCTGTTGCTGCCTACTTCGAGATCTCTAATTTCAGGGGTGGTGAAGGTGACGATGATGACATGTCGATGGACGTCAAGTAGGTGCCCACAAGAGAGGAAGAGGAGGGGAGTTCAGAAGGAAAGACGGAGCAGCTGATAGGGAGGAGAAGGAGAAGAAGCAGAGAGAAGTCGCAGTGCGCAGGAGGCAAAAAGCAGACTGAAAATGTATCTGGAGCGAGCCATCCACCAAAATATGTATTTTAATCAGGGGCCATTTTTATGCATCTTAAAGAGAAACTCTCAAAAATGTGCCCTGCTAGAGTCTAATTCTTTTTTATTTTCTATCTGTTTGATGTACTGTATACAAATGTGCAGCACTCCACGTTTTTGTATCCTGCAGAGTCCATTTAAAAAATGCATACATTAACATAATTTTTTTTTCTACCATGGAACTGTATGGTGAATGGATGCCACTGTACGTCATCAGTCTGAGGCATCTGTTAACGCATACATTTTTTGTATGCATTAAATGGATGGCAAAAATAGGATGTGAACCCAGCTCTAGTGTCAGAATAAGCACCATTACACAGCAGAGCAGGGTGGCTGAGAGGGGAGGCCTCCATGTACTGACAGAGAGCTACCTGGTCTTGGTGTCAGGGATGAGGACTGTGTTTCCCAAGGATCATTTTCTACTGAGAAATACAGGGCACGGTATAATACACTAGAATCTATATATTAGAAAGATATTAGCCCTACCCCCGAATAATAATACAATTAGGTGGTCATTCTATAGAAATACGTCTATGTTAGGCGTATTTCTGACACAGATTGTGGCACAAAGGTCCTTAGCAACGTAATCTGCATATTTTTCCCGCTCATGCCAGGTCTAAAAAAGGATGGCATGGGCAGGGAAAGTGAAACAGTTATGACCATCCAGTTATTGGATACCACTGCCATATATTGACCGGATAACACCTCTGTACAGTGACCGGATAACATTGCCATACCGTGACCGGATAAAAAGGTATAATAGGGCACAGTACAGGGAATGACTAGGGGCACTGGACAGGGTGTGGTAAGAGGGCACAATGCAGATTATAAGGGGGCACAGTGCAGGGTGAGAAGCACAGTACAAGGTGAAGGGCACAGTCACATGACCCTGTGACATTAAAAGGTCATTATGGTGAATGCGGTTCATACGCCACTATAATGAGAGGCAGAGGAGTGAGACAGGGATGTGATTATGTGGCTAGAGATAAAAAATTTAACTGTCGGCCAGTACAGGCCCCAAGAATTAGGCAAAAGGCATTCACCTGGCAGCAAAGAACTTTGGATTCTGTAGCTGGAGGTACATTAGGCAGTAACAGGATAAAAATGTAACTGTCGTCCAGTACAGGTCCCAAAAATTAGGCAATAGGCATTCATTCACCTGACAGCAAAGAACTTTTCATTCTGTGGCTAGAGGTACATTAGGCGGTTACAGGAAAAATATGTAACTGTCGGCCAGTACAGGCCCCAAAAATTAGGCAATAGGCATTCATTCACCTGACAGCAAATAACTTTTAATTCTGTGGCTAGAGGTACATTAGGCGGTTACAGGAAAAATATGTATTGTCGGCCAGTACAGGCCCCACAAATTAGCCATTAGGCATTCACCTGACTGCATTCTGTGGCTGGAGGTACATAAGGAGATCAAAGGATAAAAATTTAACTGTAGGCCAGTACAGGCCCCAAAAATTAGGCATTTACTTTACATAAAATGCCTTTTATGCCGCTGTATATACATAAGGCAAGGACCATTCTTTGTTCTGGGTGGTGGTGGATATGTGTGGACTGGCATGAGGAAATTCAATTACACGTGGACATCAAAGGTGTTGAATTCCTCCAAGATCCATGTCTCATTCATTTTTTAAAATGTGAGGTAGTCCACACTGTCATAAGCTAGGCGAGTGCGCTTATCGTTCGCGATCCCCCCTGCTGCGCTGAACGTTCTTTCGGGCAGGACACCCAACGAAGGGCAAGGCAAAAGTCCCATGGCAAATTGTGCCAGCTCTGGACACAGGTCAAGCCTGCACACCCAGTAGTCTAGAGGTTCCTCGCTTCTCAGAGCATCCACATCGGCTGCTAACCTGATGTAGGCGGACACCTGTCAGTCTAGCTGTTCCCTGAGGCTGGATCTGGAGGTCGGCTGTCAATGGGTTGGCTGCAAGAATGATCTCATAACCGAAGTGACCAACACATCTTTAAACTGCTAGGGTGATAATACCTCTGCTAGTGCCTTCAACAGCAGAATGCAGCATATCTCGCTGCAAGGCCTGGAAATGCTGCATTCTGACTGCCCTCTGTGATGCTGGTAACATGTCCGCCATTTTGTGTTTGTACCAGGGGTCTAAGTACGTTGCCACCCATTACTGGTCCTTGACCTTTATGCTGTTTATACAGGGTCCCTCTTCAAACACTGGAGCATAAAGACCCCCATTTGCACTAAATTGGAAGCCGTGGAGCGCTCTGGCTCCTGCTCATCGCCCAGGAAAATGCTGTCCTCGGTCTCCTCCCCCCAGCTACGGACAACACTAGGAATCTCTGAAAAGTTTAAAGCCTGCTCTTCTTGCTCCTGCTCCTCCTCCTTCCCCCAGCCACCATCCTCCTCTGACTCCTCTTTAGACTCCTGCTGACTTGTTTTAGATGGAGTAGTGCCCCCTGGGATTTCATTCAGCATTGTGACTTCCTTATCTTTCAGCTCCTGTTCCTCGACGGCTTGATCAGTGACACGACGCAATGCACGCTCCAGAAAGAAGGTGTAAGGTATGATGTCACTGATGGCGCCATGGCTGCATCTGACCAGCTTGGTGATCTCATCAAATGGCCGCAGAAGTCTGCATGCGTCGCGCATGAGCAGTCTCTGGTGCGGTGAAAAGAATTTGTCCTGCTGCAGAGTTTGTACAGGTAGTCGTTAACGGCACGTTTCTGTTGGAGCAGCCGATTTAAGCATATACAAGTTGGACTTCCAGCGCATCGGGCAGTCACAAATCAGACGTCTGTCGGGCAAATGGTGTCGCCGCTGAACGTCAGCAAGGCGAGTCATGGCCGTTTAAGATCTTCTAAAATTGCCATTTTGTGTCATTTTGCACTGTTTCAGCAAGCTCAGCAGATACGCACCGTTGCCGCACACCACTTTACCAACTGTCAAATTGAGCAGGGTTAGCTACTAATCGGCCTGTGACTGCAGAGCTGAAAGCAGTGCAGGACCGGTGTGGCTCTTGGCTTCCAGGCACAACAGCCACCACAGCACAGCAAGGTAACGTCTCACCTGACACGTCAAATAGGTTCTGGGGAGCTTGGGGGGTGCAGCGGAAGAGGCGGTAGCAGTGGAAAAGGAGGAGTCAGCCGAGGAGGAGACGGAGGATGGAGTAGGAGGAGGAGAAGAAGAGGCAGGCCTGCATGCAATCCTTGGCGGTAACACCAAATCCACACGGGTGCTACATGTTACATACTTGATGACCGTCAGAACGTTCACCCAGTGGGCAGTAAAATGTATGTACCTTCCCTGCCCATGTTTGCTAGTGATGAGTGGTAGGGACAATATTCGAATTTGCGATATTTCGCGAATATGTAATCAAATATTCCTTTTAAATTTGTGAATTCGCGAATTTAGCAATTATTCCCGTGATTGCAAAAATGTAATATGCGCATGTGTGTTGCTCATGCACATTAGAGGCGTGGCCATTTTTTGTTTGAGTTTTCAAACTGCCAGAAGTTTTCAGAGATTGAAGAAAATGGTTGGCAGCAACTTTCTCGAATGTGAGTAAGAACTCCTCATCACGGTAAGTAATTTTAGTTTATAAACAGTTTTTGCTTATATATCGCATGTCTGTCAGAACAATAGCTTTATAGAGTATTGTTCGTTATCGCGAATAATGCACATATATTTGTGCAATACATACAACTTGACATTTTGTTAGGTCTGAGTAGTTATTACTGATTGGTGCATTAAGTATTGCTGTGACATCACAGCACTATGTCTGTAGCATGTATGTATGGACAGCAGAGAAATATCTCTCACATGCACATTGCACATCCATTTTCCTGCCACACACTATATACCACACACACACACACACACACTATATACCACACACACTATATACCACACATCCATACACACACAGTCTATAGATTAGAGTTTGTGTCCTTTTGGTCAGGACTCAGGAGAAGTTTTCTTTGTCTGACCGCCAGTATTTTCTGGTTCATTTAGAGTTACCCAGGGTGCACCACCACTGGGAGGCCAACCAGCTTTACACCCCAACCCTTACCGTCACTTCACTAGACAGGTACATCTCTGCTCAGCTGTCCAATATCCGATTGTTCAGACCCCACACATATACAATCGCAATAAAATCTGATCTTATAACGGTAACATTAAATCTAATATTTCCCTGTCAAATAATTTTTGCTGTTTTGTTGAGAACATTATTTTAAATACTTGTAGTAAAATTTGGGATTATGTGCTTGCATCTTTATCCTGCATTGCATGTTGGTGGGGGATATGACTGTACCCGGGTCTAAGAGCAGAAGCAGCGGATCGTGAGGGAGATAAGGAAGGAGCCGCGGAGAGAGTGTAAGGGGAAGCACACTCAAATGGCGATCATCAAACATTGGTCGGATTTGAAGAGGAGGCATATCGGGTGGATCACAGAAATCCGTGACAGAAAATGCCCAGGTACAACGCTTGCATTACTTTTGTATCTCTCGCTAACACTCTGTAATGTACAGTTGTGTTCAAAATAATAGTAGTGTGTTGAAAAAAGCGACTAAAGCTCAAAATCCTTCTAATAGCTTTTATTTCCATACACACAAATGCATTGGGAACATTACACATTCTATTCCAAATCAAAACATGAAGAAAAATATATAAAATGTGTGTTGTTCCTCTAAAATATAAGAAAAGTGACTATTAGACTGTTAAAAAAAAATAGCAGTGTTTGTATTCTTCTTAACAAACTCAAACATTCACTATATAACATGAAAAATGTTTGAAGATTTTGCTTTCCTTTGAATCGCTTAACTAATATTTGCAGTAGAAACTACATTTTTTATGTCACCCCACAAGTTTTCTATTGGATTAAGATCCAGGGATTGGGTGACAACTCCATAATGTCAATCGTGTTGGTCTGGAACCAAGACGTTGCACGTTTACTGGTGTGTTTGGGGTCGTTGTCTTGTTGGAACATCAATTTCAAGGGCATTTCCTCTTCAGCATAAGGCAGCATGACCTCTTCAAGTATTCTGATGTATTCAAACTGATCCATGATCCCTGGTATGCGATAAATAGGCCCAACACCATTGTATGAGAAACATCCCCATATCATGATGCTTGAGCCAGCACACTTCACTGTCTTCACAGTGTACTGTGGCTTGAATTCAGTGTTTGAGGGTCATCTGACAAACTGTCTCCGGCGACTAGACCCAAAAAGAACAATCTTGCTTTCATCAGTCCACAAAATGTTGACCCATTTCTCTTTAGGCCAGTCAATGTGCTCTTTGGCAAATTGAAACCTCTTCAGCACATGTCTTTTTTTTAAACGGTGGGACTTTGTGGGGGCTTCTTGCAAATATCTTGGCTACACATAGGCGTCTTCTAATTGTAACAGTACTCACAGGTAACTTTAGACCTTCTTTGATCTTCCTGGAGCTGATTGTTGGCTGAGTCCTTGCCATTTTGGCTATTCTTCTATCCATTCGAATTGTAGTTTTTTGCTTTCTTCCACGTCTTTTAGATTTTTGTTGCAATTTTAAAGCATTTGCGATGATTTTAGCTGAACAGCCTATCATTTTCTGCACTTATTTATATGTTTTCCCCTCTCCAATCAACTTTTCAATCAAGGTACGCTGTTCTTCTGAACAACATCTGTAACGACCTATTTTCCTCAGAATTTTAGAAAGAAATGCTCTGTAACCAGCATGTACAGCATTTGCTGCCTTCCTTCCTTAAATAAGTGCAATCATTTCCACCTGTTTTTCAAAGAATGAATGACCTCACTATTTGAAGTCCACACTGTTATTATTTTGAACATGCCCCTTTGAATTAGTGATTCAATTACACAGAATAAGCAGCATGTCATGACTGTTAGGTCTGTTGGATTTCGATTACTCTACTACACCTGCTAGTTTATTATTTACCATGTAGAAATATCATTTCTACCATAAACAGTGATTGATCAGGTTAGTGATGTCTGACTGCTATTATTGTGAACACAACTGTATATATACAGTTATGCAAATAAGTATTTCATCCCTTTACAAATGACTACTTAGTACCTGGTGTGACATATAGCAAACCAGCCGGTTACATCAAACATATTTACCTTGACGTGAGTATACGAGTGTATATATATATATATATATATATATATATTTATTTATACACACATGGAGGTTTTGACATATGATGTAACCTGCTGATTTCATACATTTCACACACACATAAATAAATATATATATATATACAGTACAGACCAAAAGTTTGGACACACCTTCTTATTCAAAGAGTCTATGACTATGAAAATTGTAGATTCACACTGAAGGCATCAAAACTACGAATTAACACATGTGGAATTATATACATAACAAAAAAGTGTGAAACAACTGAAAATATGTCATATTCTAGGCTCATGTGCGACGCATGCAGACTTCTGCTGCCATTTGATGAGATCACCAAACAAAGGATGTTTTTTTTTTTTATAAGAAGGAGTGATTTTGATCTAAGAAATCTCAGGATAGGATTTTGAATGGGTAACTTAAGTTTCATGTAGCAATCGGAGTGGGACAATATACATCCGTCCTGATCTAGAAGTTCTGATATGGGGATCATAGAAGATCTTAGAGTAATTGGACAGCTCTCCCTCAGGTCCTTGGGAGCTAGAGCTATAACGTCTTTTACAAGCATAAGGGGGAGGGTAGTGCCAAGGCCCCACAGCTGGTCGAGAACCACCTCCATACCTTTAGGGTTCTACGGATCATGGGATTAGGAATGGAGCTAGATATCAGGGGTGGTCTGTCGGCCAATAGAAGGGCTCAGATAGGAGTAGAGAAAAAACGTTTTCCAGTTTGAGCCATAGTTTATGGGAGGGACTTCTGATCCAGTCTACTACCCTAGTGAGATGAATGCCTTTCATATACATTTCAGGGTCGGGTTGGTTAGCGTGTCAAAGGAGATGCGAGGGCTTTTTCCCTGCCATATGAATCTACTGATATGTTTGTTTAGAGAGTTGAAGTAGGATCTGGGGATCTTAATAGTGAGGACTTGCATCAAGTATGTAAGCCTTGGTATCACCAGGGACATGAGGATCTTTTTCCTCCCAAACCAGGAAAGGTAGGGAAAATCCAATGTGTCCAGCTGGGCAATTATAGAGAGCAATAGAGGTTTATAGTTCAGTCTTAAAAATTCTGATAGGTGGGGGGTGAGTTTCACTCCAAGGTATGTCAGTTGTTGGGTATGCCAATCAAAAGGGGAATTTGTCTGGAGGGTTGAAAGAACTAGGGGGGACAGGCCAATATGGAGTACTTGGGACTTGGAAGGATTAACTATAAAATTATATAGGGAACTAAAATGATTAAGTAGTGACAGGATGATAGGCATGGATTTTCAAGTGTTTATTGTGAGGATCAGTAGATCGTCTGCAAATGCTGCTAATTTGAATTCAAAACAATCCACAAAGAGGCCTCTTATCTCTTTCTGCTGTCTGAGAGCTTGTAAGAGCGTCTCTATCACTAGTACAAAGAGAAGAGGTGAGAGTGGACACCCCTACCTGGTTCCATTTCTTATTGGGAAACAGAAGGATAAGATTCCATTGACTGACAAGGACGCCGAAGAGTAAGAGTAAATGGAGAACACAGCATTGATGTAAGGCTCTGGAATTTGGAATCTGGACAGAGTTAACTTGATATAAGACCAGTCAACTCTGTCAAAAGTTTTTTGGGGAATCCATGCCAATCAAGACCAATGGGGTGGATCTGTGGGAGGCATAATAATAGGCATTTAAGGTTTAAAAAAGTGGGCGCGGAAGAGGCTGGGAAGGGGACTGGCTAGCAGGCCCATGTCATTCATTATTTTCTACTCCTGTTTTAGGTGTATAAAATGGTCTAAATGGAAGGAAGCTGGTTTAAACTTAGACTGGTTCTGGATGCGCAAAAGTTATATAGAGGCTTATTAAGACCAGTGTCTAAAACGCTGGTCTTAATAAATGACTCCCAGTATCTTTAGAGGATTCTACTAATAAAGTTCTAAATTAGAATATACTATAGATGAGAACAAGTGGTATTGGTCCAGAGAATGTTCTTGATTCTGGACAAATGTGTCATCCACAAACAATACTAGCGATTCTCTTAAAGGGATCTGGGGAAAAATACTGTTGTACTGATGGCCTATATATAGTGTAGACCAGCAATATTTCAAGTGGAGCTCCTGCCTCTATAATCCCGCAACAGGGTTGCAATACAGTCCCTTGCATCAAGTGCTTCACAAGCAGGCTTATTTCAATACTGGCAGGTATAATCTTGCAAGATACACGGAGGGTAATAATAATATACACTCAGACCAGGCAGTACCTTTTCCTCAGAAATAGTGTACACTGTTCCTAGAACTCCTGTCTGGTTTCTATCCCAAGGCCCGGACGCCCAGATGCTGGCTTTTATCCTTGGCAAATAATCTTCCTCCCGTATTTATCCTTGCTCTATATTTATGACTCTTCTGCCCTTCAGCTTACTTGAGTTTAGCTGGAACTCTGACTCTGCTTGGCATGTGGGAACTGCAGGTTTCTCCCAGGAGGCACATCTCTTCTACTGGGGTTGATTCTTCTGAGCTACTGGACTCAGGATACTTCAGGCAGGCTATGATTCTTCACTAGCCTCCTGGTGGCAACTAGAAGCCTGGACTATCTAGCTGTATGTCAGGAGGAGGCCCTCAGCATATCTCTGGCTGGTGCCTTTTAACTTTTGTCTCCACAGACTCCTGGCTACAGACTAACCCCTCCCTGTCTGGGCCTGGACATTTATACTAGGGGCTCTCTATCTCCCTCTAGTGTCTAGGATACTACACTACACCCAAATAGGCCTGCTGTGCATGTAACAGGGGAACAATCAAAACATATAGAAAATACATTAAAATAAATAGTTAAATATAATGCCGCTGTCCCTTAGGAGTAGGAGTAACACGTAACTCAATTGACCCTTGTGTAGTGCCCACCCCTACCTAGTGGGAAACTACACATGCACACGGGCGTGTTTTTTTAAAACTACGGACCGTACAAACCCGTCCTGCAGAGTGGACAAGCGCACAGCGTCATTGGTTGCTATGACGACGTGCACTTCCAGGCCACCACCGCTGTACTGTGATACACTTGTATGATCTATACAAATGCATTACTGTACAGTGGTGGCAGCAAGAAGCGCATGGCGTCATCAGGGCCGGCCTTTGGGGTGTGCGGGCTGTGCGGCTGCACAGGGCGCCATAGCAACAGGGGCGCCGGGCGTCCGACAGCCCGCCGCAAACTAACTAAGTCTACTTACTACTTAGTTGCGGCCGCCGGCTGACTAACAGCGCTGAAAAGTGCACAGACTATTGGAAAGAGTGAGGAGGGGGCGGGGCCCGTGGCCGCTCTGAACTCCGCTCTGCTGCCTGGCCTGCCTGTCTCTTTAAGAGAGCAGACCAGTGGCTGCTGGAGCGTGCCGCAGCTGCCGCACAGGCACGTCTTCCTTCTCTTTTGACGTTGCCACTGAGCTCCACCCCCAGGTCCCCAGAGAGAAGAAGGAGCGAGCCCATGAGCGCCAGCCAGCAGCCACAGCAGACTCAGTCTCTGCCAGGGAAGGCCCACGACACAGCCTGAGGCTGAGCCAAGTTCCAGCAGAAGTTACAGCCTTACAGGTATTTGGGGCGACAGAAGAAGAGATGTGCTGCTGACTGCTGCTGCCACTGGCCCATGGAGGGGAGAAATGTGCCATTGGGGGGGGAGGGGCTCAGAGGGCAGGGGGACAGACTTGTGTGCTTTATTTCCTGCTACTACATCAACCCCCCCCCCCCAGGGATTTTGGGGGCCATTAAGGGTTGGACATTAACTCCTCTCTGCTGATATTGAGTGTGCCGCCAATCATATTCCCCTCCCCCCAGCATATAAGTTACCTTTAGGAGGGGGGGGGGGTTTGATTGGTGGCTATGTGCACACTCCGCATCATCCAACCCCTAATGGCCCCCAAAATGCTCGGTGGGGGGGTGGTATGACAGGCAGGAGGAGCAATGTGTATGCGGGCCCTTGCCCTGCACTCACTCAGCTGTGCTCGCATACATATCGTGCCCTGTGTCCACTGTCCTGTGCCCACTCTGCTAAAGCCTGGCATAGCCCAGCTATACCAAAGCAGACAGGCAGGAGCCGTGTGGTGATCATATTTATTGTATGTGTGTGTTCGTGTCCGTCCCTGTGTGTGTCTGTGTGTGTGTGTGTGACTGTCCGTCCCTGTGTGTGTGTGTGTGACTGTCCGTCCCTGTGTCTGTCACCATCACCATTCCCACAGTGTTCCTATGTCTTGACGCAGCTGCATCAGGATGTTCTGTGCGGGGCAAGAAGAAGAAGAAGAAGAAAGAGGAGTCAGCGCCAGCATAGAGTCCGTGCGATAGACACAGGGAGGCACACTAAGGACAAAGGTAACACTTCCACATGATCTACACTAGTGTTATCTGTGGTTTTACATAGGACTGCAGGTAACACTACCACATTATTCAGCACTAGTGTTATCTGTGGTTTTACATAGGACTGCAGGTAACACTACCACATTATCAGCACTAGTGTTATCTGTGGTTTTACATAGGACTGCAGGTAACACTACCACATTATCAGCACTAGTGTTATCTGTGTTTTTACATAGGACCGGAGGTAACAACATTACTACATTTTCGGAAATCAGAGAGCCATCACTGTGTTATCTGTATTCAGAGAGCTATGTGTTATTTGTGGTGTTACATAGGACTGCAGGTGACATCTACTACTACGGGTGGGGGGGGGGCACAAGGTTAGCTCGCACAGGGCGCCTGAACACCTAAGGCCGGCCCTGGGCGTCATAGCGAGTTAGCATTAGCAACCAATGACGCCGTGCGCTCAGTCACTCTGCAGGGTAACCTAACATAGTGGGTGTGATGTCACAGGAATACTTAGTGCAAAAATCTATAATATCTGGTGAGACATTATAAAATGTGAAGTATTGTGCACTTAAGAAAATTTGAATCGCAGAAGGTCGCACTGCATATAAAGCGATTGTTCAGACATGCAGGTGAAATGTAATCAAATACACTACTTTAATGTAAGATTACTTACAGTCACCAGGTTCTTCCTCTTCCTCGTTGAACTTCGCTCCAACCATGGCATCCATCTAATTGCTAGTCGGTGTAAACCAGTTGCTGTAAGCCACGCCTTCAGAACGCATGTGCTCTTGCGATTAATATTTTGCTGAAATTTCGTCAGTGTCGATGTTGTGGGATTATGTGTGCACATCTAGTAAGTATTTTGTGGCTGCAAATATGACCTGGAGGTTTCTCATGCTCGCCTGCCATTAAAATAAATGGGACCCGAGCGATCACGTTCGCGAACCGTCCCATCAGATGTTCGTCCATCAGATAATACAAACGGATCTGTTCATGATGGATGTATGCAGTTGTATTATTGTAACGGATCCGTTTTATTGCAGATCCATGACGGATCCGCTTAAAACGCTATTATCACAGTGTAGGGGATGCAGCTCTGTATTGTTTACATAGGCAAAGCAGGTCATTTGTATGAGAGACTATGCTTTGTACGGCAAACTCCTCGTATTCAAGTCATACAAATATATTCTACATTATTTTCAGGTTTCTACATGATATATTTATTTATACAGAAGCCGCATTCAAGCAGTTAAGAACCATGGCAAGATAAAAAATATTTTACTATGAAAAGAATGAAAATATACAAAAACTACCATCTATTATTTAGGCATGTTTGAACAGATGTTTTTGTCTTCTCCGGATATTGACTTTGATACAAATACAATCTGACAAAATCTAAACACTTACCTTGACTAAATTATAAAAAAAAAAGAATTCATAGACTCTTTAAAAAATACAATGCAATTAATTGCTACCTAAATTCATACTACGCTGTTTTTTTTTTTTTTTTGCAGTCCAAAGACTTTACAGTGATTTGTGCATGACTAAATATTTTAACAAAGCCACAATGGACAAACTTCTGAACCAGTGCCTATTCCTGGACTGGA
Source organism: Bufo gargarizans (assembly GCF_014858855.1). Taxonomy (NCBI): domain Eukaryota; kingdom Metazoa; phylum Chordata; class Amphibia; order Anura; family Bufonidae; genus Bufo; species Bufo gargarizans. The sequence continues at coordinate 270,784,423 of NC_058081.1, read as the reverse complement.
TTCTAAGGCCCCTTTTACACAAGCGAGTATTCCACGTGGGTGCAATGCGTAATGCCTGCACTGAATCCGGACCCATTCATTTCAATTGGTCTGTGTACATGAGTGTTGTTTTTCATGCATCAATTGTGCGTTGCGTGAAAATCGCAGCATGTTCTATTTTGTAGGCAAAGCTGGCCCCATAGAAGTGAATGGGGCTGCATGAAAATCCCATCGCCTCCGCAAGCAAGTGTGGATGCATTGTCTTTTTCACGGATGGTTGCTAAGAGATGTTGTTTGTAAACCTTCAGTTCTTTATCACTCGCGTGAAAAACGCATCAATGTGCATTGCACCCGTGCAATAAAAACTGAACAACTGAACGCAAAACGAAGGCAAAACTGAATGAATTTACATGCAAAATAGAGCATTTTTAACTGAACGCATCCGGACCTAATCGTTCGTGTGCAAGAGGCCTAATTGTAGCAGGGGTAGTTACACATTGAGCGGGCATATTAAACCTTTTTTTAAATCTTTTATCTAGATAATTTTTGTTATTTTTTTTTGTAAAGTTTTACAAAAACAGAGAAACAATTTATTAAGTATGAACAGGTGACCCCACTGAAACTGGATACATATGTCTATATTGTGTTCAGTGAGAGAATTATGTTAGATCATTACATACCTATCATTGTTAGATCATTAGGTAAGTATCATCATGGCATTCCATGAGTTCCTCTGTAACTGTTGCCTTCTCTGACGTGTAAAATGGTGGCTGCCATTTTGAGCAATGCGTCCAAAAGGAATCAGTTTCAGACTTCCTAGAATCCCAAATTTGATTAGTTTAGAATTTATCTACTCACCTGCATTCCTCACCCCTTAAGTTTTTTGATACCACTAGTCAATTTCCCTTAGTATCAGTCGTCATAAATCTCCCCACTGTATATAAAATTTGCCGCATTAAACCCATTTTATTCAAGTTGACTTTGCCTATTATAGAGAGTGTAATAATAATAGTAAAAACAGAGGCAGTTGCGCCTCATGTGCAGGATCGTACCATGTAATGGGCGAATGCAGAGAGGTAATGAGCTAACCTTGATGTGTTGTGTGGGACACAACACCTTAGATGACAAGATGTATTTTTATCTCGAACAGCTAGCGGTATAACTGGGTGGAAACCTAGGTCTCTCTGCAGGCTCGCCGGCTGAACATTTAAACATAGAAGAAACAAAAGAAACAGGACCTAATTCACGGCTCACTCCCAAAAGACTTCTTGGACAGGTAAGTTGAAAACATTAGGTGTTTTTTATTTGCCAACATGTTTGGAGGGCAGAAAGCTTTCTTTGTCAGGCACTTTTTTGAGATTGTGTATTTACAGACTTATAAAAAATTTAGAAGTGATTTAAAAAAAAATGTAATACATGTATAAATGTTTACTATTGGTATAGATTGTTTTAGCAAAGAAGGATAAATAATTATTTTCTATTTCTGCAACTGAACCAAGGGTGAAATGCATTCCTTGGAATTATGTAGTCTTCATAGGGGTCAAAGGGACATAAATATACATTTGTATAAAATAAACAGCTATCTCTGATCAGAAGTGAAAGAGTATGTAAAAGATACACTTCAGATTTCCTGTTATGGATTTTCATACCACAAATCAGCAGTATTTAACAGTTCTAGCAGAGTGGATGGAATTTTAGGAAACTTCATGCACATGCTGTGAGAAATATCTGCAGTGTAAATTGACCTGTGGTGTGTCAATTTATGCTTTAGATAGCTGCTGTAATATGGATCAAATCCACAACAAAACCACAGCAGAATTTTCACTGCAGACATTTCACTCATGTGTGGTTGTACCTGAAGCAGCATTTCAAAGTAGGAAAGTAACCTCTCTCCTGCTGTCCTTTGTGGGCACTGACACTGCGCCATTCAACATGCCATCTGGCATGGTGAGTGGCGCAGTGTCCAACATGGGCACAGACACTATGTCAGATGGCATGGTGAGTAGCGCAGTGGGCACAGACACTGCACCACTCACCTTGCAATCTGACGTCCGGGTGGTCAATGTCCTCTCCATGTTGCAGCCTCCATCATCTTGCCTAGTGTTCCCTTAGGGTGCGAGCGTGCTCTTGTCCGGTATTTTAAAGGACCAGTGTGTACACTCACTAAACTTTCCCTAGCCAATGTCTAAAGATCACAGGGTATTTAAGGCAAATTCACCGGGTAGAGGGTGCCTAAGCTTAAAGGTTCCATGTGACCAGCAAAGGTGTTGGAAGAGTAAGAGCTTTTGCTATGGTTTACCTTCCTGAGATTCCACAGGATAAGATTATTCACAATAGCTGTAAAATCTTTTCCATCCATAATGTCAGTAATTGTCCATCAAAGATTAGATATTACACCTTGACTAACGCATATCATCATTAAGCAATTACTTTTTAATATCAATCACAAAGATTTATTATGTTGATAATGTTGCCTTCACTTTCCTGTCTTCTAGTTAATTAATGATTTGATATCACAGAACTGATGGAGAAAGGATTTGCTTTATTGGAATATGTGGTTTGATATCCATTTCTCTTCAAACCCTGTAGACGGCTGAATGTTGTGTTGTCAGTTTGATCATAAACGTAGTTTAATGCTTTCTTTTTTTATTATTCTTTATTAATAATTATTTTATACAGATATATCAAGCATTATCTTTTTCCCATTCTCTTCTTCATTGCAATATGAACAGTAAACATCAATACATATCCCATTGTACCTTACCTGTTGCTTAGTTCTCTCCTGGAGGAGGTGGAGGGGAAGGAAAAAAAAAAAAAAAAGGAGAAAAACATATAGAAAAATTGCATCCCTACTTCTCCCGCTCCTTCCCCCATCCGCACCCACCATGTATCCAACCCACCACTCCCTGAGCCCACCACCAGCCAAGCCCGCTATTTAAGCCAGTTCTGCCATTTTTTAGCAAACGTATATATTTTTTTCATTGATACCAGATAAAATTCCTCTCTGACAAGCAAGAGACTAGTCAAATTCTCCCATTCATTAACTGTTGTTGTTGTTCTGGCTCCCCAGTGTGCTACAATACATTTTCTTGCAAAAAATAGAAGCTTGGATGCTACTTCTCGATCTTGAACAGTATCTATTTTATCCATCACTCCCAAAACACAAACCTCAAGGCAGGCCTGGAACTTTAAACAAATGATGCCTCTCTATTTTTTCATTCACCATCCTCCAAAATTGCTGAATTTTTATACATGTCCAAAGTATATGGACATCATCTACTCCCTCTTCCCCACATTTTTTACAGCTAAATTGTTTAGTTTTATAACATTTCATTAATATCTTGGGGGAGTAGTATAGACAATATAGTATGTTAAATTGTGTTATTCTATTAGAGAAATTATTAGACACACTATTTTTGGACCCGTATAGCCTTTTCCCAGAATTCTTCCCTTTGCAGATTTAATACCTCTTGCCATCTGTAATTTAGAGTAGTAACAGATCTTTTCTTTGTCTTCTGATGCAGTAAAGCTCTATATATCTTGGAAACCAATTTCTTCCCTGCGACTAGCTTGGTGATATTAGCTAAGGGTGGTGGGAGGGGGACAATTTGCGTTGCTTTTTTTTTTATCTCTGCTCATACAGCTTGTTTTAATTGCAAAACAATCTCTATTTCCAAATAAATATTCATTCTTAAGGTCTTGATAAGTAATTATATCTCCCTCTTTCCATATCTGGCCCAGTTTAAAAATTCCATATTTCCACCAGACTTTTTGTTCTATTAATTTTAATTCCCTTAGATGAATATTATCCCATAGCAGCGTATCTGAGTGTAGTCCCTTCTGGGACCATAGTTCCTTTACCCTATTCCAAGATTTAGTCCATAACTCAGTTAAGGGTAGTTTATTAACTTGTTCTGACAAAATATCCGCTTCTAATAGTTGAAAAATGCTACAATTTTCCAAATTTTTATTGATCCCTGCTATCATACTCTAGTAACTATGTGACTTACTCCACATTATGATATTTTTTATCTGTCCAGCAATAAAATAAAGATCCAAATCGGGAACTGATAGTCCACCTTCTTTCTCATGAATATACAATATCTGTGCTCTTATTCTCGTTTTTTTCCCTCGCCATATCAGGTCAGTTATTAAAGTAGCTATTATTTTAAAAATTCTCTTAGGGATTGGTATAGGTGTATTCCAAAGCATGTAATTCAGGGAGGGCAATATACACATTTTCACAAGCGAAATGCGACCCGCCTTCGAAATATGTATTTTTTTCCAAACCTCTATCCTTTTACGCAACTCATGTATTTTGGGGACTACATTCAACTGTACATAATCCCTAGGGTTAGATGGTATCTGTATACCTAGATACTTAACCGGTTCCTGCCTCTCTTTAATTTCAAGTAGTCCTGTTAAAAAACCATTCAAGGGATCAATTGGGATACAGGCTGATTTAGACCAGTTTATATTCAGTCCAGCATAATTACTGTAATCTTCAAATACTTGAAAAATCTTCCTAAGTGAACCATGCGATCCTACAAACAACATGATATCATCTGCCTATAAGGACATTTTTTCCTCATGGGCCCCAAACCTGAAACCCACTATTTTTTTTATCTTGTCTAATCAAGTCATCTAAGGGTTCCATAGCTATGGCGAATAGCAGATGGAATAGGGGACAACACTGCCTAACCCCCCTACCAATATATATTTTATCCGAGTAGTCACCATTCAATATTACCCTTGCAGAGGCTTCAGTATATAGTAACTTGACCCAATGTATAAAAATATCTCCAAATCCCATTCTCTTCAATGTAGCAAATAGAAAGGACCATTCTATCGTATCAAAAGCTTTAGATGCCTCTATTGTTACAATCATACATTCTCCACAATTTGTGGGTTCCAACTGGGTGCCCGTGAAGTATCTCATTATTTTGTCAGTTGTAGTTTTACCTGACATAAAGCCCGACTGATCCTCATGAATAATCCCAGGAACTACACTCCCAAGTCTATTTGCTAGGACTCTTGCTAATATTTTATTATCAGTGTTTATTAGTGAAATAGGATGGTATGAGTCTGGAAGTGTTGAATCTTTCCCTGGTTTTAAAATAAGTGTTATCAAAGCTTCTCTCAATGAATCTGGGAGTTTTCCTAATTCCTGCGAAGCGGTCCACATTGTAAGACGTTTCGGAATGAATAGCTCTTTATATTGTGCATACATTTCAAATGGTATCCCGTCTATTCCTGGGGTCTTGTTCTTAGTTATCCTTGACAATATTGCCACTACTTCTACCAAATCTATAGGGGCTTCTAATCTTTCTCTTTGATCAGCAGTTAGCACGGTAACAGTAATTTTACTTAAGAAAAATGTTGTAGTTCCACCCCACTCTTCTTTATCTTACTACTATACATATCTACAAAGTATTCCTTTAGGATAACTATTTTAGCTGATTGTTCCGTAGTTTTATGGCCAAATTTATCTATCAGGCAATGAATGTATTTATTATTTTTTGCATGAGTTACCACCAAAGTGGCCAACTTATTACCAGGTATATGTGCATATATGAAGTTGTCCCTTACATAGTTCTCTTTCTGTTGTTCCGCCATTAGAAGCAAATCCATTTCCAATTTGGCCACTTTATCTGTTTATCGACCCTAATTTTGAACTTTAGGGTCGTCAATATATATTTTTTTTCAGATTTTTCTACCTCACTTTCTAAATCCATAATTTTTTCCCTTATGCTCTTCCTATACAATATGGTGTATTTGGTGATAATCTGTCACGGATGTAGTAGGGGAGAACACCAAAAGACAACAAGACGGAAGTGAAAAGACACTAGGCCTCACCGCTAGGGAAGGAAAAGGGTCACCACCTATAAAACCTTCACAAGAGTTTTAGCATTGGGTAGACTAGGTAATGCAATAAAGTGTGCCATTTTACTAAAACGATCTACAACCATCAGAATTACGGTCTTTCCTGAAGAATTCGATAAATCCATGATAAAATCCATGGACAAATGGGTCCAATGTCTGGACGGAATGGGCAATGGAATCAGAGATCCGGAAGGCCGAGTATGTGTCACCTTAGCACCTGCACAGGTAACACAGGCTGACACATAGTCCTCAATACACTTACGCAACCCTGGCCACCAGAATCTGCGAGAGATGAGATTGATAGTCGATCTGCTCCCAGGGTGCCCAGCACCCTGTGACGAACACCTTGTGATGTAATTCGGGCGAAACAAACAATTTCCCCTGAGGACAAGAGTCCGGAGCATCCTCCTGTGCCTCCAACATCCTGGCCTCGAGATCAGGATAAAGAGCGGAAATAACTACCCCTTCAGATAAAATGGGACTAGGGTCATTAGACTCCCCCCCCCCCCCCCCAGGAAAGCTACGTGACAAAGCATCGCCTTGACATTCTTAACCCCAGGAGGTAAGTGACGATAAAGTTAAATCTGGTGAAAAACAATGACCATCTGGCCTGCCTTGGGTTCAGTCGCTTAGCCGACTCCAAGTAGGCCAGATTCTTGTGATCCGTAATTACCGTAATAGGATGAATGCTCCTTCCAACCAATGCCGCCATTCCTTAAACTCCAACTTAATGGCCAGCAATTCCCTATTCCCCACATCATAATTCCTTTCAGCAGTCGAAAGTTTTTTAGAGAAAAATGCACATGCACGCCATTTACTGGGTGAAGGACCCTAATATTGCTCCTACCCCAACCTCTGACGCGTCAACCTCAACAATAAATGGCTGAGACACGTCCGGTTGCACCAGAATAGGGGCCGAATCAAAACATTCTTTCACAGCAGAAAAGGCCTGTAATGCCGCATCAGACCAGATAGAAATATCAGCACCCTTCCTAGTCATGTCTGTTAAAGGTTTAACCACCGATGAATAGTTCAAGATAAATTTACGGTAGTAGTTGGTAAACCCCAAAAATCGCATAAGCGCTTTCAGATTTTCGGGTCGATCCCAGCCAACACGGCACAGACCTTCTCGGGAGCCATACAAAAATCTGAGGATGAGAGCAGGTAACCCAGAAATTGCACTTCCTGTACAGCAAATACACACTTTTCCATCTTAGCATACAACTTATTCTCTCTTAGAATCTGTAACACCTGTTTCACATGATACTGATGAGTCTCCATATTAGGCGAATAAATTTGTATGTCATCAAGGTATACAACGACAAACCTCCCCACCAGATGATGAAAGATGTCATTGACAAAGTGTTGAAAAACCGCAGGAGCATTGGTTAAACCAAAGGGCATGACCAGGTTTTCAAATTGACCCTCAGGGGTATTTAATGCGGTCTTCCACTCATCCCCCTCCTTGATCCTTACTAGATTATATGCCCCCCTCAGATCCAATTTAGAGAACACCTTGGCACCGACAATCTGACTAAACGAATCTGGAATCAAAGGAAGGGGGTAAGGATCACGGACAGTAATACGATTGAGCTCACGGAAGTCCAGACATGGTCTCAGGGTACCATCCTTTTTCTTTACAAAGAAAAATCCAGCAGCCACTGGGGACTTGGATGGTCTAATATGTCCCTTTGCCAAACTCTCGGTGATATACTCTCGAATAGCCTTTCTTTCGGTTTCCGAAAGATTATACAACCGAGATTTGGGCAATTTAGCTCCGTGAATAAGATTGACGAAACAGTCATACTTCCGGTGTGGAGGCAACTCCTGATTACCACTCTCAGAAAACACATCAGAAAATTCAGAAATGAACGAGGGTACAGTTTTAGTGGTAACCATAGAGAACAATGCATTAAGACAGTTGTCCATGCAGAAATCACTCCATTCGAGAATCTGTCTCGCTTGCTAATCGATGTTAGGGTTATGTTTGCTTAACCATGGTAAGCCCAACACCAACGGAGCAGGCAGACCCTCGAACACATAACAGGAGATAGATTCCTGATGCAAATCACCCACTCTTAAATGAATGTTATTCACTACCTGCGACAGGCATTTTTGGGCGAGAGGTGCTGAGTCAATTGAAAAGACAGAAATACTATTCTCTAATGCATTAGTAGTCAACCCGTGGATGCGTACAAACTGTCCATCAATCAAGTTAACTCCTGCCCCACTGTCGATAAAAGCTTAGATTTTTACAGTTTTGGACTCTAGCGCTACCTCGGCTGACAGGAGAAAACGGGTACTACCGGAACTACAGGTAGTAAAAGACAAAAGTAGGTTTTCTTGCTGCCCACCCACGCTACCAATAGTAATTTGGGGATTAAACTTTTTTTTCCTTTGGTTTACATCTTGATGCTGCAAGTACGGACAAATATTCACAAAATGTCCCTTCTTGCCACAACAAAAGCAGACTCCTTGCACATGACCCAAGCTTTTGCCAGTAGTTCCAGGAGTAGCTCCTCCTAACTGCATAGGCTCATCACAAGGCACAACCACCCGAGTCTCTCCACCATAAGTGTCAAAGGAAGCAAAGGGAGAAAAAGCCCAAGATTGGGCGTCCTCTTTAAATAATGAAATAATCATACCCACACATTGACACTCATCACCAGTATAATTTACATGACTCCCTGAACTGGATGAAATTGTCACTACCCCTGGAAAACCTGTCCAGGAGAGCTACCTTCGGTTCAGGGCAGGCCTGGAACCCACCACCGGAACCAGCAGCCTGTGGGCTCTGGATCTGCAAAACCATTGCACGGAGGTCTGCTACCTCCAAAGTCAGATTCTGCATCTGGTCGACCAGTGCAGTCATAGCATCCATAGCTACACAGATCAGAACATGGCGGTATTGGCTCTAGATAATGTCACGGATGTAGTAGGGGAGAACACCAAAAGACAACAAGACGGAAGGGAAAAGACACTAGGCCTCACCCCTAGGGAAGGAAAAGGGTCACCACCTATAAAACCTGCTCCTGGCCCTAACTCCTATCTGTATGGGCACCTCTCGATGGTAGAGATGCCCATACACAGGAACCTAGAAAACCCTGGTGGCCCTCAGGAGCCCTAGACTTAATGACAGGGCAGAGACAACCCGCTCCTTCCCTGGTGAAGGAACCAGTGTCTCACTGAGGCCTAGTAAACGACAGAGGGGGGGAGGAATACAAAACACAACAAGCGGAACACTTAACTTCTAAGGATGATGGATGAGGGATGATCAGGAGGACTACAACTAGAACCACACTCCAGCTCTTCCAACACCAAATGAAGCTATCCAGAGCAAGGAGTGATGGAGGAAGGTAAAGGTCACATGATCCACACCTGAACAGGAGGTGTGGACATACAAGCAACACACAGAAAAAGTGAAACCAAAAGATGCTGTCAGATCACTAATGAGCAGATAATCTTTCAGACATTCTTAAACCTGTCACCGGTGTGACATAATCCCTCTAATAAAGGCCTTTATTAGAGTTTAATGCTTTCTGACTAAACCAAATGCTCTGTGTTCCTATTCCAAGTACAGGTTACATCTCTTAATCATCAACAAGCGTCATACTACTTGCCCCAAGAGGCCATCACAGCCATGCCTACTATTGGCATGGCTGTGATTGGCCAGAGCACCATGTGACCCAGCCTCTATTTAAGCTGGAGTCACATAGCGCCGCCCATCACTCTGCTCTGATTAGCGTAGGGAGAGGTTGCGGCTGCGACAGTAGGGCGAGATTAGGCAGATTAACTCCTCCAAAGGACTTGATTATTGATCGATCTGCAGCTGTGGGTCATTGAGCTGCTGATACTCAATTGCTCACTGTTTTTAGGCTGCCCATACCGTTTGTCAGTCACTTTTTTCTGGGGTGATCGGCGGCCATTTTGTGTCTTGTGGTGCACCAGCACAAGCTGCGACTAAGTGCATATAACTCTCAATGGTGTGGTTGTTTTTTGGCTAAAGCCTACATCAGGGTGAAGCTGTCACACCAAGTGCATTTAACCAGCAATAGTCTGTTTATTTTTTGGCCATATACTTCATCAGGGGCAAGCTGCGCCTGTCACCAAGTGCATTTAACCCTCAGTAGTGTGGTTGGTCAAGCTGTCACACCAAGTGCATTTAACCAGCAATAGTGTGGTTATTTTTTGGCCATATCCCAGTCTAATTCTGTCAGTAAATCTAAACCTGTCACCCAGCGCCTAAATACTAGGCCTCAAATTTATATCCCGCTAAATCTGTCGTTACTGCTGTACTGTTCTGGCTGGGCAAGTTATTTAGTGTCCGTCAAAGCACATTTTTTGTTCTGGGTTGAAATACAATTCCCAATTTAGCAATTTCCTAATTTAGTGGTTTCTGCTGTATCAGAGCTATTTGAAATCTATCCCTAAAAGGGTATATAATATTCAAGGTGCACATAGGGTCATTCAGAATAACTTCACACACACGCTACTGTGCATTTCCAAGTCTAATTCCGTCAGTAAATCTACACCTGTCACCCAGCGCCTAAATACTAGGCCTCAAATTTATATTCAGCTGAATTTGAATACAATACATTGAGCCAAATAATATTTTTGTTGTTGTGGTGAACGATAACAATGAGGAAAAGATCTAGTAAGGGACGCGGACGTGGACATGGTCGTGGTGGTGTTAGTGGACCCTCTGGTGCTGGGAGAGGACGTGGCACATCCACACGTCCTAGTGTACCAACTACCTCAGGTCCCAGTAGCCGCCAGAATTTACAGCGATATATGGTGGGGCCCAATGCCGTTCTAAGGATGGTAAGGCCTGAGCAGGTACAGGCATTAGTCAATTGGGTGGCCGACAGTGGATCCAGCACGTTCACATTATCTCCCACCCAGTCTTCTGCAGAAATCGCATAGATGGTGCCTGAAAACCAACCCCATCAGTCTGTCACATCACCCCCATGCATACCAGGGAAACTGTCTGAGCCTCAAGTTATGCAGCAGTCTCTTATGCTGTTTGAAGACTCTGCTGGCAGGGTTTCCCAAGGGCATCCACCTAGCCCTTCCCCAGCGGTGGAAGACATAGACTGCACTGACGCACAACCACTTATGTTTCCTGATGATGAGGACATGGGAATACCACCTCAGCATGTCTCTGATGATGACGAAACACAGGTGCCAACTGCTGCGTCTTTCTGCAGTGTGCAGACTGAACAGGAGGTCAGGGATCAAGACTGGGTGGAAGATGATGCAGGGGACGATGAGGTCCTAGACCCCACATGGAATGAAGGTCGTGCCACTGACTTTCACAGTTCGGAGGAAGAGGCAGTGGTGAGACCGAGCCAACAGCGTAGCAAAAGAGGGAGCAGTGGGCAAAAGCAGAACACCCGCCGCCAAGAGACTCCGCCTGCTACTGACCGCCGCCATCTTGGACCGAGCACCCCAAAGGCAGCTTCAAGGAGTTCCCTGGCATGGCACTTCTTCAAACAATGTGCTGACGACAAGACCCGAGTGGTTTGCACGCTGTGCCATCAGAGCCTGAAGCGAGGCATTAACGTTCTGAACCTTAGCACAACCTGCATGACCAGGCACCTGCATGCAAAGCATGAACTGCAGTGGAGTAAACACCTTAAAACCAAGGAAGTCACTCAGGCTCCCCCTGCTACCTCTTCTGCTGCTGCCGCCTCGGCCTCTTCTGCTGCTGCCGCCTCGGCCTCTTCCTCCGCCTCTGGAGGAACGTTGGCACCTGCCGCCCAGCAAACAGGGGATGTACCACCAACACCACCACCACCTCCGTCACCAAGTGTCTCAACCATGTCACACGCCAGCGTTCAGCTCTCCATCTCACAAACATTTGAGAGAAAGCGTAAATTCCCACCTAGCCACCCTCGATCCCTGGCCCTGAATGCCAGCATTTCTAAACTACTGGCCTATGAAATGCTGTCATTTAGGCTGGTGGACACAGACAGCTTCAAACAGCTCATGTCGCTTGCTGTCCCACAGTATGTTGTTCCCGGCCGCCGCCACTACTTCTCCAAAAGAGCCGTGCCTTCCCTGCACAACCAAGTATCCGATAAAATCAAGTGTACACTGCGCAACGCCATCTCTAGCAAGGTCCACCTAACCACAGATACGTGGACCAGTAAGCACGGCCAGGGACGCTATATCTCCCTAACTGCACACTGGGTAAATGTAGTGGCAGCTGGGCCCCAGGCGGAGAGCTGTTTGGCACACGTCCTTCCGCCGCCAAGGATCGCAGGGCAACATTCTTTGCCTCCTGTTGCCACCTCCTCCTTCTCGGCTTCCTCCTCCTCTTCTTCCACCTGCTCATCCAGTCAGCCACACACCTTCACCACCAACTTCAGCACAGCCCGGGGTAAACGTCAGCAGGCCATTCTGAAACTCATATGTTTGGGGGACAGGCCCCACACCGCACAGGAGTTGTGGCGGGGTATAGAACAACAGACCGACGAGTGGTTGCTGCCGGTGAGCCTCAAGCCCGGCCTGGTGGTGTGCGATAATGGGCGAAATCTCGTTGCAGCTCTGGGACTAGCCGGTTTGACGCACATCCCTTGCCTGGCGCATGTGCTGAATTTGGTGGTGCAGAAGTTCATTCACAACTACCCCGACATGTCAGAGCTGCTGCATAAAGTGCGGGCCGTCTGTTCGCGCTTCCGGCGTTCACATCCTGCCGCTGCTCGCCTGTCTGCGCTACAGCGTAACTTCGGCCTTCCCGCTCACCGCCTCATATGCGACGTGCCCACCAGGTGGAACTCCACCTTGCACATGCTGGACAGACTGTGCGAGCAGCAGCAGGCCATAGTGGAGTTTCAGCTGCAGCACGCACGGGTCAGTCGCACTGCAGAACAGCACCACTTCACCACCAATGACTGGGCCTCCATGCGAGACCTGTGTGCCCTGTTGCGCTGTTTCGAGTACTCCACCAACATGGCCAGTGGCGATGACGCCGTTATCAGCGTTACAATACCACTTCTATGTCTCCTTGAGAAAACACTTAGGGCGATGATGGAAGAGGAGGTGGCCCATGAGGAGGAGGAGGGGGAGGAGGAGGAAGAGGGGTCATTTTTAGCACTTTCAGGCCTGTCTCTTCGAAGTGACTCAGAGGGAGGTTTTTTGCAACAGCAGAGGCCAGGTACAAATGTGGCCAGCCAGGGCCCACTACTGGAGGACGAGGAGGACGAGGATGAGGAGGAGGTGGAGGAGGATGAGGATGAAGCATGGTCACAGCGGGGTGGCACCCAACGCAGCTCGGGCCCATCACTGGTGCGTGGCTGGGGGGAAAGGCAGGACGATGACGATACACCTCCCACAGAGGACAGCTTGTCCTTACCCCTGGGCAGCCTGGCACACATGAGCGACTACATGCTGCAGTGCCTGCGCAACGACAGCAGAGTTGCCCACATTTTAACGTGTGTGGACTACTGGGTTGCCACCCTGCTGGATCCACGCTACAAAGACAATGTGCCCACCTTACTTCCTGCACTGGAGCGTGATAGGAAGATGCACGAGTACAAGCGCACGTTGGTAGACGCGCTACTTAGAGCATTCCCAAATGTCACAGGGGAACAAGTGGAAGCCCAAGGCCAAGGCAGAGGAGGAGCAAGAGGTCGCCAAGGCAGCTGTGTCACGGCCAGCTCCTCTGAGGGCAGGGTTAGCATGGCAGAGATGTGGAAAACTTTTGTCAACACGCCACAGCTAACTGCACCACCACCTGATACGCAACGTGTTAGCAGGAGGCAACATTTCACTAACATGATGGAACAGTACGTGTGCACACCCCTCCACGTACTGACTGATGGTTCGGCCCCATTCAACTTCTGGGTCTCTAAATTGTCCACGTGGCCAGAGCTAGCCTTTTATGCCTTGGAGGTGCTGGCCTGCCCGGCGGCCAGCGTTTTGTCTGAACGTGTATTCAGCACGGCAGGGGGCGTCATTACAGACAAACGCAGCCGCCTGTCTACAGCCAATGTGGACAAGCAGACGTTCATAAAAATGAACCAGGCATGGATCCCACAGGACCTGTCCGTCCCTTGTCCAGATTAGACATTAACTACCTCCCCTTAACATATATTATTGTACTCCAGGGCACTTCCTCATTCAATCCTATTTTTATTTTCATTTTAACATTGTATTGCGAGGCTACCCAAAGTTGAATGAACCTCTCCTCTGTCTGGGTGCCGGGGCCTAAATATATGCCAATGGACTGTTCCAAAGTTGGGTGACGTGAAGCCTGATTCTCTGCTATGACATGCAGACTAATTCTCTGCTGACATGAAGCCAGATCCTCTGTTACGGGACCTCTCTCCTCTGCCTGGGTGCTGGGCCTAAATATCTGACAATGGACTGTTGCAGTGGTGGCTGACGTGAAGCCTGATTTTCTGCTATGACATGCAGACTAATTCTCTGCTGACATGAAGCCAGATCCTCTGTTACGGGACCTCTCTCCTCTGCCTGGGTGCTGGGCCTAAATTTATGAAAATGGACTGTTGCATTGGTGGCTGACGTGAATCCTGATTCTCTGCTATGATATGAAGACTGATTCTCTGCTGACATGAAATCACATTGTCTGTTACGGGACCTCTCAACTCTGCCTGGGTGCTTGCTGGGCCTAAATTTATGAAAATGGACTGTTGCAGTGGTGGGTGACGTGAAGCCTGATTCTCTGCTATGATATGAAGACTGATTCTCTGCTGACATGAAGCCAGATTGTCTGTTACAGGACCTCTCTCCTCTGCCTGGGTGCGGGGCCTAAATTTATGAAAATGGACTGTTGCAGTGGTGGGTGACGTGAAGCCTGATTCTCTGCTATGACATGAAGACTGATTCTCTGCTGACATGAAGCCAGATTGTCTGTTACGGGACCTCTCTCCTCTGCCTGGGTGCTGGGCCTAAATTTATGAAAATGGACTGTTACAGTGGTGGCTGACGTGAAGCCTGATTCTCTGCTATGATATGAAGACTGATTCTCTCCTGACATGAAGCCAGATTGTCTGTTACGGGACCTCTCTCCTCTGCCTGGGTGCTGGGCCTAAATATCTTACAATGGACTGTTGCATTGGTGACTGACGTGAAGCCTGATTCTCTGCTATGACATGAAGACTGATTCTCTGCTGACATGAAGCCAGATTGTCTGTTACGGGACCTCTCTCCTCTGCCTGGGTGCCGGGGCCTAAATATCTGAGAATGGACTGTTCCAGTGGTGGGTGACGTGAAGCCAGATTCTCTGCTATGGGACCTCTCTCCAATTGATTTTGGTTAATTTTTATTTATTTAATTTTTATTTTAATTAATTTCCCTATCCACATTTGTTTGCAGGGGATTTACCTACATGCTGCTGCCTTTTGCAGCCCTCTAGCCTTTCCTGGGCTGTTTTTCAGCCTTTTTAGTGCCGAAAAGTTCGGGTCCCCATTGACTTCAATGGGGTTCGGGTTCGGGACTAAGTTCGGATCGGGTTCGGATACCGAACCCGAACATTTTCGGGAAGTTCGGCCGAACTTCTCGAACCCGAACATCCAGGTGTCCGCTCAACTCTAGTCACTGTGTTTTCATAAAACGTTTGATCTGTTATAAGGACATATCAAACTTTTTGATCCATGGGGGCAGGGGCGGAATGGCCATAGACCTTACAGGGAAATTTCCCGGTGGGCCAATCCCCAGGGGACTGCCCAAACACCCATATTTGCTGCTGGCTGGGTACATAATAAGCTCCATGGTAATTAGCACTGTGAGAAGCAGGTACTCATGTACCTGGCCAGTGACATTCTCTTCTGAATTTAACTATTTCCCAAACCAAACCTCCTCACCCTGCTCCATATCTTAATCAGACAACTGGAGGAGGAGGATAGAAAATTGCCACTATTGATGGTATGGTATCGCTGACCTTCCCCCTGATTAAACCTGACATACTGCCCAGCTGGGTTCATCATGGTGACTAAAATGAGTCCTTTCTATCTGCAACTAGTATTAGCAATGCAGAGAAATTCTTATTTTTAGTATATGTAAATTAGGTTCTCTGAGCATTGAGAGACTAGCCCCTCTGAGAACCACTACACCTTTGCCTAAAGATCTCTTTTTTAGACTGAAAAAACCTTTTTTCCCATAAAAAAACGTATCTCAGATGGAAATGGCTCAAACAGATGAAAACTGATGCAACAGGATCTGATTTTTTATAGGATCCTGTTTTGTTTTTTCTCTTCTTCTGACAGCAATTGCGGACAAGAATAGGACTTGTTCTATTTTTTTGCGAAAATTGAAGCACAGCGGCGGAAGTGCGAATCCGCAAATAAATGCGGATGCGGACAGCACATTCCGGCCCCATTGAAAATGAATGGGTCTGCACCTGTTCCACAAAATTTCGGAACTGATGCGGACCTATTTTGTGGTCGTGTGAATTGACCCTAAGGAAACCCTTTTCCACTTCTGCCTTGATTAAAGAATCTACTGAACTGGTGTCGCTGACTGCCGACATTAGATTGGGACCTTCCCAGGTGGACTGACGAAGGGTAACAAGACCCGTGTGGAAACCGTTTGTGAACCCATCCAGCAAAAATTGGACGAAGCGAGGGCTATGATGGTCCCGAAGCAGTAGCCCCAGCAGGTCAACGTTAACCCCGCCTAGTCATTTATGCTTGGATGTTCTTTGAGGGCAAGCCACTAGGGGGTGAGCTCTAAAGCAAGAGTAACATACATGGAGTGATCTGCATTGATTATAATTGCATGAAGCCAAATTTAAGCTAAATTGTAATTATTGCAGACCTGACTATTTCCTAAAAACACTATGGGGTGACCCAGTTTATCTGTGTTAATGTTCTGCCTTTGTAGGAACCCTGAGGAACCAGTCGAAGGTCAATTTATGGCCACCGGATGACTAACATTTGGGCACCACTCTGAGGAATGAAGGATCGATTGACAAGTGATATACGCTGGAGCCCAGCGAAATGATGGCAGAAAAGTTCAATGTCCAGGAACGCCCAATTGGTGACCCGATGGATCTGAGCAAGAGCTGCGGCTGCTTTTGCTGAAAAAGAAGGATGATAATCGTAAAAAGCATACCCTCCATACTTTTACCCCAAGTCGGTGACACTATACATGTAATGATCAAGTTCCTCCCTTCTCTCTGGGTGGGCAGAACAGATTATATCCCTAAATAGACTGAACGCTAATACGAACTTAGGGACAGATACATTTTTTGTTCAGACGGGCATCCCTGGACTTAAGAACTATGGAAACATTTTCGCAATGTGTGGCTATAAGAATGGCAGCTAGGTTAACATCTTTCCCTTCCAATATATTTCTCTTAATGCCATCTGTGATTAAATGGGACGGAGCTAATTCAGTCATGTTGAGGACTCTACCTGGGGAGGTTGATTGTGACGTGGAAGCGGCTGGAAGAGGAGGCGCAGATAAGCTGGCTGCCGAAACACTAGATTCCACCACCGGCAGCCTATTCTGAATGTCCAAGATTGAGGAAATTAAGCAGTATATTGTGGCCTGCAGTTGTGTCAAGACTGCTGGTACTAACCTAGGGATAGGGCAGGGGAATGAATGAGGGAGAGAGGGAGGAGCGGGGACCACCGGACCCCTCCCCCCTTTTAACTCAACCAAATAAAAACTCTGACACCTCAGCTCTTTAACCAATCCTTTACTGGGTGATGATCGGCCACAGCAAAATTTTTTCTTTAACAAAAAAGGTAACAAAACACCACCTCCTCCACAGACCATTCCTCCTATGCGGTGTACCACCCTGGATCCCCAGGGCGTACGTACGCCAGTCACTCTTCACCACGACTTGCTTTCCAAATGCCGCCTCCAGCTGTGACTTCCCTTGTCCACCGAACCTCAAAAGAGAGAAACAGTGAACAAACCACAACAAAACATTTTTATTTTTTTTTATTTTTTTTTATAAATATATAAAATAGACCCGCTATAAAACCAATCAAACCACTCAAAAAAGGGGCGGGAGGGCGGGCAACTCGCTTACCCTGTCAAGAGGAAGTCCTCTCCCCTACACTCCCCTATATATACCTCCCCTAAACCTCCTCCCACCGTCTCTCCCACTTTCCGAACACTCCACCTCCCACTTCCATTAACCCCTTCCTATCCTCCCTACCAAATACCACCCGGCCTATACTCCTCCCAACCAGGGAAATTAAGGAGAGGGAAGAGGGGACCAACAGTCCCTCATCACCCTCCTTAACCTGTCGGGTGCTCTCCAGACTGCTGGTACTAACCTAGGGATAGGGCAGGGGAATGAATGAGGGAGAGAGGGAGGAGCGGGGACCACCAGACCCCTCCCCCCTTTTAACTCAACCAAATAAAAACTCTGACACCTCAGCTCTTTAGCCAATCCTTTACTGGGTGATGATCGGCCACAGCAAAAAATTTTCTTTAACAAAAAAGGTAACAAAACACCACCTCCTCCACAGACCATTCCTCCTATGCGGTGTACCACCCTGGATCCCCAGGGCGTACGTACGCCAGTCACTCTTCACCACGACTTGCTTTCCAAATGCCGCCACGGAGGAGGACCGTATCTCAAACGGGGCTCCGACCACCACCCAGCAAACTAAAAGCTTGTTCGATGCCATCCTGTAAACCGGACAAAAATATATCCAGCCCAATCTCCGTGAGGTGCACCCCGTCCGGCCTCATCAACGATCTATTATCGCCCTCTAACTGCCAATGACGAACCACCACCCCCCCTTTGGATCGCACAAAGCGAGACATCCGGGCATTCAACGTTCTCCTACACCGTTCCATAGCCTCCCCATCCCTGGCGCCACGCCAAACCACTCTTGGCACCACTTCTGACCATACCACCACCAGCTCCGAGAAAAAGGCAGGGAAACGCTCCAGGTCAGACCTCATCAAGGCCATTAACTCCAACATCCTCTGGGAACACAGGTCATTCCCACCTGCATGCAGGACCAAAACCACCGGCCCCACCGATCCACGCCCAATCTCCACCACCTCCTGCAACACCTGAGACCATTTCAACCCCCGAAGCCCCCTCCAATGAACCTCCACTTCCCTGAATCCCAGGCTGCGACCTCCCGGCCTGCATTCGGCCCTCTGCGCCGCCCAGAAGATGTACGAATGCCCCACCAACCAGACCACCGGACGGGCGATTCCTGAAAAGAAAAAGAATTAGTAAAACAACCACAAGCAACTTACTCAACTCTTTTTTATTTTTTTTGTTTATTTATGTGCGTTACTAATCCACCAATAACTCCGGTCGCACATACCGCGCAAAACAGGCAGACCGCCAACGCCCAATACGCATGACCTCCGACTCCGGCAAACCCGCCCTAGCTGCTTCCGTCGCCGCGCCTATTCTAAAGGAATGGGTACCGAACTCGCCCGGATCGAAACCCAACTCCGCCAAACCTTTACGCAACATGGATGCAAACTGGAATTTAGTCAAGGGGGACCCATCCACATGCGCGAAAAAATTCCCCCCACTAACCCTCAGTGACCTATACTCCGCCACCAACCGCACCGGGCACGCCCCACCCGCCACCGGAAGAATGGGCAACCACACCCCCTTACCAAGCTGATCAGTCTTGGAACAACGGACCCGAATACGCAACGCATTATTATTAAGAATCACATCTGACACCAACAAACCCCCAGAACGAGAGGCCGAAGGCGCCACCAGCTCCCCCACTCGCAAAGCCGCAAAAAAGGCAACCCCAAAACAAGCCGCAACTAACGCCCGCTCGAATTCTGAAGAACACACAACCCGACACACAGCCACCAACCTACCCAGCAAACTGAATGAAATCGGCCGCCTACTATCACGCCCCACATATTCCTTCTGCCACCCCTTCATAGCCTGACGGATCAAAAACGTCTTCGTAACATCTGGCCACCCGCATAACTTAAAATAAAAAGCCACCCCTGCCAACTTACGCCGTGCCACCGGAGCAGACACCCCTCGGCCGGGGTTACCTCCAAACGCGCGTCATCCTTGGATGCCACGTCCCTATCACCTCTCACCACCAACCACTCAGCCCAGGCCTTACCATGCGACCGCCAAGTGGCAGGAGTCACCGAAGAGCTGACCAGCGTCATCAATTGTTGAGAACCAGCCGCCACAGGAAATCCGGGCAAGCCAATCCATCCATCTCCGCCTCCGGATGAAGATCCCGAAAATCCTGCCAACGAAACCGAGAGAGAGCATCAGCAATCCTGTTATCCACCCCCGGCACGTGGCGGGCCCTGAAATAAATGTTACGTTCCAAGCACCGGAGTACCAAATGCCGAAGTAACGCTAAGACCGGCAGAGACGAGGACGACAACCTGTTAATACACTGAACCGTACCCAGGTTATCCGACCAAAAGCACACATGCCGATTCTCCAACCTATCCCCCCAAATCTCCACCGCCACCACAATGGGGAACAATTCCAACAATGTCAGGTTACTCACCAAACCCCTAGCCCTCCATTCCTCCGGCCACGGGGACGCGCACCATTCCTTACCCAACACCGTACCAAATCCACAGGATCCAGCCGCATCAGACCACAACTCTAACTCACAACTAGATATTTCTTGTGAAATATAACAAGTATTACCATTGTACGAACCCAAAAACTCGCGCCACACCCTCAAATCAGCCTTGAGAGACGCCGTCAGCCGTATCCGATACCGAGGAGAAACCACCCCTCTCGATGCCAACGACAAACGACGCGAAAAAACCCGCCCCATCGGCATAACCCGGCACGCAAAACACAACAAACCCAGCAACGACTGCAACTGCTTAAGGGTCACCTTCCGGACCACCAAAAACCCCTCAATCAAAGCCTTAAGCCCAACTAACTTGTCTTGGGGCAAGCGAAAAACCATAGCCACGGAATCAATCTCGATACCCAAAAAAGACAACCGCGTCACCGGACCTTCCGTCTTTTCAGCCGATATGGGAACCCCAAAACGCTCCATCAAGGACAAAAAAGCAGACAAGAGAGACTGACAAGCCCCATCGCCCCCCGGTGCGACAAACAAGAAATCATCGAGATAATGAATAACTGACGAACAACCAGACTCCACACGCACCACCCACTCCAAGAATGTACTAAACAACTCAAAATAGTGGCACGAAATGGAACACCCCGTGGGCAAACAGGTGTCGTAATAGAAAAACCCCTCAAAACAACCCCCAAGCAAATGAAAACAATCCGGATGGATAGGCAAAAGCCTGAATGCAGATTCCACGTCCGACTTAGCTAGGAGGGCCCCCCTTCCCGCCTCACGCACTAGCGACACCGCCCGATCAAAAGATACATACGACACCGATGCCTCCTCCTGAAGGATAGCATCATTCACAGATGCACCCTTCGGATGAGACAAGTGATGTATCAGGCGAAATTTGCCCGGCTCTTTCTTGGGAACAACACCCCACGGGGAAACCCTCAGATTTGAAAAAGGGGGGTGAACAAAGGGGCCCCTAATCCTACCCGCTGCCACCTCCTTCTGCAGCTTCTCCCTAAGGGCCTCCGGAAACTCCCTCGCCGATTTAAGATTGTCCGAAAGAACCAGGGATCTATTAAGGACAAAAGGTATGAAAAAACCCTCCGAAAACCCTGTCCTCAAAACGTACGCCGCCTTCCTATTGGGGTACCGGTCTAACCAAGGGGCCATCCTTTCCACGCTGACCGGAGTCCTTCGGATCGAAGGACGCCGGTGGCTTACCCCCTCGACCCTGGGATCTGGGACACCTGCCAGCAGGGTGGGAACCCCCGCAGGCAGAACATTCGTGTTTGTACCTACACAATCCAGCGTATTTGCAGTGACCCTCATTGTACAACCAACAGGCACCCGGGCGTCTAACGGCCACTGAACCCTGGGCCGCCGAGGCCCCAGCGCCAGTGGCCACCCCTGGAAAGGAGGGGGGCGAGGCGCCGTCATCAAACGGAGCCAAACATCCGTGGCCTTCACCCCCCACCCCAGCTCCGGCTGAAGCGCCAACCGTCTACGAAATTCCTCATCGTACTTCCACCAAGCACTACCCCCATGCGCCTTATACGCACTATACACCGTATCCATATAAATAAACAACTCTGCGCACCGCTCCGGATGCTTCTGGCCCATAACACACCCCAACACCGCAAACGCCTGCAACCAATTATTCATCATCCGTGCAACCTTCATCCGTTTATCATAAGGTTTGTCCACAAAGCGCCTCTCCTTATCCACACCATGCTGATCAACCGACACCAAAGACCATATGTCCACATATTGGTGAGACCAAATCTTCTCCCTAACTGACTCCTCCAAATGAGCCCCCAAAGGACTGACCCCACAAAAACATGAATCCTTATGGATACCTGCTAACACCACAGAGGCCTTCGCCCCTTGCGGAGGCGCCCCCCCCCGGAACCTCCGCCCCACCCTCAATCGGACCCACAAGAGGAACAGGTGAGACCACGGGCAACCTATCTAACAAAGACTTCAATAAAGACTCTAAACCCGTATTACACCCACCCGCTCCCCACGCCCCCACGCCCCCACATACTGGTACTCACCAGGAACCGGAACCGCCGCCGGGACCACCGCAGGTACAGGCACAGCCTCCCTGTGTACTGCCACCGAAGCCAGGCTCGGGACCCTGGAAACATCATCAACCGCCAGTCGTCCACGCCCGGAACGCGGTGTCCTGACAGACTCCTCCGATACGCCCGAAGACCCCTCTGAGGAAGACGGGGAACGCCACCTGGAGGATCTGGACCACCTGCTGTACCGGGAGGACCTGGAATGACGACTGAAACGACGTCTGCGGCGACTGCGCCCCCCCCGCCTCCTGCCATCTCTGGAGGAAGTGGGGGACAAAGATCGCTCCCTGCGCCTGCCCGTATCCACTGCCGGTGCCACTGGGAAAGTAGTGGGAGGTACTGATGTAAGGGGGGGGGGTGAGGACCAGGTTCCAAAACTGCATTCCCACCCATTAAAGATGGACCCCCAGTAAGGGGGGGCCGCCCCCCCGACATGTCAACCCCCACAGAGGGAGGTGGGCCAACTAATGCCGCCAAAGGGGGGCAAAAAGGGGAAGGAGGGACCACTTGGGAAGGTGGAGGGGTGATGGGGCAGTCATCCGCTGCCCCATCGCTAGATTGCCGAGCCCCCATGAGACTGTCCCCACTCGCCTGCCACGCCGGGACACCAGAGCCCGCCGCTGGAGAAACCGGAAGGGGAGGAGCCACGACGCGGCCTACTTCAGGTCCAGACCGCAATGCCGGCACACAGGGGGAGGGAGAAGCCGCCGCAAACATAGGGGAGGGAGACACAGGCCGCAGCCTAGCCGGGGGGCGGCGATTACGGACCGAGCGCCGCGGACCTCGAGGCACCTCAGGAGGTGCGAACTCACCAAGCGGCACACCAGGCGGAAGAAACGGGGCAGACACATGAGGGACGGAGGCAGGGGAAGGATCGAAGCTGCGCAAAAAGGATCGCAGCCATCCTTCCCCCTCCGCCTGAAAACGCGCCAGGAGAGAAGCGCGCAGCGCATCGTCACCTGCGGACATCTCTAGAGTCAAGCCAGCGGTAAGTACTCACCAACTCGCTTACCCTGTCAAGAGGAAGTCCTCTCCCCTACACTCCCCTATATATACCTCCCCTAAACCTCCTCCCACCGTCTCTCCCACTTTCCGAACACTCCACCTCCCACTTCCATTAACCCCTTCCTATCCTCCCTACCAAATACCACCCGGCCTATACTCCTCCCAACCAGGGAAATTAAGGAGAGGGAAGAGGGGACCAACAGTCCCTCATCACCCTCCTTAACCTGTCGGGTGCTCTCCAGGATAATTGTATAGTTGACATAGCTGGGTAATGGATGCCTCTTCTGTTCAGTTCAGCGACTAGCTTGGGAACCATCCAGATTCTTAGAGACATATTACTTGCATGCTCAGATGCTGGGGTTTCTGGAATTGACGAGGCCTCCTCGATATCTGCCAGGTGTGACATGCTGAAACTGAAATAAATGAGTGTAAGGGAATACCATTAAAGGGGCTGTCCGGGTTCAGAGCTGAACCCGGACATCCCTCCACTTTTTGACCCCGGCAGCTCCCCTGACATGAGCATCGGAGCAGTTCATGCTCCAATGCTCTCCTTTGCCCTGCACTAAATTGTGCAGGGCAAAGGCATTTTTAGGAGTTCCGGTGACGTACCAGGGCTCTCCATGGGGCTGACAGGAACCCCGGTGACGTCACCGGCATTGATCGGCGGGATTTCTTTTTTTCTTTTAAAAATCTTTTTATTGATTTTATAACATGTAAAAAGGCATAAACAGACAATGGTATACAGACCAATATGTATCATGCTCAATAAATGAGTATAAGCTTAGAGAGAGATTTAATTCAATAATTATTACAATAGGAGGACTAAGGCAAAATATCCCAAATGAGAGAGACTGCCCGCACACACGAGCAGGGCCTAAGTAAATGATCTGGGAAAGACTCTCCCATAGATAGCTATACCAAAACCAGGGTATACTCCCATAATGTGTGAGCGAGCAGAGTCCACCACATTAGCATGCTTTTCAGACCTGTAGAATTAACTTGTCTCTCTCATATAAGCGAAACGCTAATCAGTACATATTGGAGGCGTATTCAAACGGACTTGTAGTCCAACAATGAAACTGACGTGAACTCCAAGAAAAAGGGGGGGGGGAGAAGGAGGGGAAGGGGAGGTGAGTTTGATTGACAGGACCAGATAAGCATCTAAAAACTCTGTACCAGTGAAATTTCTGATAGACACCGAGAGGCTTGGTATATATAGGAGGAGGCCAGGCAGCCAGATTTTGAGAGACCATGGCAGTTTATAAGTATAATTAAAATCTCTTAGTAGTGATTATTACAGCGATCTTTAGTGATCTAGGGTGGTTAGGAGCCCAGGATATCTAACTCTTTGTGTTGGAAAGGGGTCACAATATCCTTCCCAGCTGTCCAGGGATGCCATATCTTTGTATATTTATGGTGGGACCGTGACTCCCAATGAGATAGTTCTTCTAGTCTTGCTAATGCTTCAACTTTCCCTCTCCAGTGTGAGATTGATGGAGTTTTGGTTGATTTCCAATTAGAGGCAATTAGTATCCTTGCCGCTGCCAACAAAACTCTCAGAAGGCATA